>NC_057401.1:710615-865037 GCF_019320065.1 Cervus canadensis
TGGAAATTTTTCCACATGACTCAATAGTGACAGAATGCATTCTTTTTATCTGCCATAGTATAAGTACAGGATTGCTCTTCTGATTGACATTTCGAGTGTTTCCAACTATTTGATAGCAAAATAATGATGTTATAAACATCTTTGACTATGCCTCCTTAAGTACTTGTGTGTTTCTCCAGTGTAGATTATATATTATTTATTGTTTTCCAGTTGCTTAGAGCAGTGGGCAGCAAATGCTGTTTTATAAAGGGCCAGGAAGTAAATATTTCAGGCTTTGCAAGCCATAAGGTCCTTGTCATAATACTCAACTCTGCCCTGTGGTTTGAAACTGGCCACAGACAATACATAAATGAATAGCTGTGGCCCTGACCTAATAAAACTTTACTTACAAAAACAGCCAGTGGGCAGATTTGGCTCACAGGCATAGTTGGCTGTCCTTTGGTTTAGAGTACATAACATCAGTGGGGTTTTAAGGGTATTTTTAAGCTATCACACCAATGCACCAACAATTGCTAACATTTATGGAGTCCCTCATATGCGTGATGCCCATTATACATGCTTTGTCCGGATTATCTCATTTAATCCAAGCTCAGTGATATTAACTACTAACTCTTTAAAAAGTCACAAAGCTGGTAACTGATAGAGCTGGGCTTCCTATTCAAGTGGCATGACTCCACAGCTTATGTTTATCTTCCTACTCTTAAAGGGAGAAGATGTAGCTGGGGAACAGGTCAAAACAGCTAATCAGTAATTTAAGTCCCAGATGGCTCTGACAACTTAAGAATCTGATGGTTTGGGGTGACCATTTCCCTAGGAATATGCACATTCTTTTTATCTAAAATCTCAGGTCATTTCAGAGAGCTCCTGACTGCCACCCATGAGCCCCAGATTTAGATTCCTTGTTCTAGAACAGAGTGGCCAGGTACGCATTCCGTGCTCTCCTGGCAGTGGGCATCACACCCTGCCTACAGGGTTCAGGCACTGTAACTCTTAACTCTTTTCTTTGAGTGTAAAGTGAAAGTGTTAGTTGCTCTGCAACTAACAACTCTTTGCAACTCTATGGACTGTAGCCCGCCAGGCTCCTCTGTCCATGGACTTCTCCAGGCAAGAATACTGGAGTGGGTAGCCATTCCCTTCTCCAGGGGATCTTTCCAACCGTGGGATTAAACCTGGGTCTCCTGCACTGCAGGCAGATTCTTAACCATCTGAATCACTAGGGAAGCTCTTTGAATGGAGGTCCTCACTTATCTTTCCTACGTAGTCCAGTAAGTTTGAGAAATGGCAATAAGGCCGATTTGTGTTTCCCTCACTGAAGATGAAAGGAGGCTGGATGGACAAATAGATAGGTGGGTAGGAGGATGGAGGGGAGGGAATGAAGGGAGGGGAGAAGGGAGAAAACAGAAGGGAAGGAAGGAGGAAGTAAAGAAAGGAGGAAGGATGAGAGAAGGGGAAAATTAATTGCCTTGTTCAGTGCACATGTCCGCTTAACATTATATTTACCCAGTACACTTTCATCTCTTAGGGATACTTCAGGGAACTACTAAGACTATCTGGGCAAACAACCAGGGAGATGCTTATTCTTCAAGAAGAGCAGCTTTGGGAGAATGTGATCTTAGCAGTTGGGGGCAGGCTGGCCATCAGGGGTTCTGGGGGGAAGTGGCAGTAGCGGGCATGCTGCCAGTTGCCTTTGGGGTTTTACAGCTTGCTCTGGGGCCCCTAAAGTTTCCCCAGTGCTATTCCTCCTTATTTCATCTGATTGTTGTTAGCTCCAAACCCGGATCCCCAGGCACAACCGGGAGGATCAAGTGTGTCTTCCACTCCCGTTCATGTCAGTGGGAAAGTCGAGCCCTGCCAAGGACTGAGCTGTTAAAAATGTAAGTGGGGAGCTCCCAAGGGGCTTGAACCAGGAGCCATTCAAAATGTTTTCTTCCTTTTCAAAAAAGGTAATATACTTGACAAGTGCTTATTCTCAGTTTGGGGGAAACCTGTCAAAGGGATGCCCAGAGCAAAGGAAAACTTTGAGTCTGGGCCAGCTGCCCGTATACCTTCACGATGGTTATCACTGGGCCCTGCTTGGTTTTATTTCTTTTGGAGAGCTGTTTTCTTCTCACCCTGGGTATTTCACAGCATGGGGTTCATTATTCAGTCACAAGTTACTCCAGAGAGAACTTCCCTTTCCAAGAAACCAAGTGACCAAGTATCTTTCCTTCTACAAAAAGAACCTCATCTTTTTATTTTAACTCAGGCAGCCCCTGCCCAAACCATGCCCATGTACCCACAGGTATGCACATACACCCTACAAAGGCAGTCGATAAGCACACACAATCTTAGGCACATTTTTGGCTTCACTGTGAATCCATTCATACCAGAGGCAGAAACTTTTGTTCCCTCGAAGCCTAGAGACTCTGCAGAGACTATCTTTATGACAGTAAATCAGAATCAGAATAAATGCTGGTAGGAAGGGAGGATTCTGTCCATCAGTGGATTCACCACCTATTATTCCATATATCACATGACTCTAGTTCTCCATATTTACAGCTCTGATCATTCCAGAAAGGGAGACGTCACATACAATTATGAAGACATGAAATAGCTCAGCAAATGAACACAGCAGTGAAAGTGGGTGAAGCTGACGTACCACCTATGAATGCACCCTACAATATGCGAGTTATGTGTGGATTGCTTCTGACAAAGATGTCATTGGAAACCCTAGCCTTCTACTTGGCTGCACGAGGTCACTACAGTGGGGCAATTGTTCAGGCCCAAGAGGTGGGAGTCACATTTTCCCAACTTGTTTGTATATTTCCCTCCCAAAGGGGCATTTCTTGAAAAGTCAGAGGAATTCGGCTGATTACATCTGCAGCATGGCCACATTCCAGGGGGTGGGAGTTTCACACACCTGGGTAGGCAGGAGAAGGCCAGAGCCCGAGACTGAGGTCACAGCTCAGGTGTCTGCCCCTCCAAGCAGCAGAAAAGCTCAGGGCCTGCTCTCCACAGCCCGGTGAAGGTTTCACAAAGCCGCTGCCTCTGCTTGAGATGATTCCACTTCACAGGACTGTTTCAGGGACAAAGGAAAGTGTAGCAAGAAAGTGCTTTGTAGGACTTCCCTGGCAGTCTAGTGATTAAGACTCTGTGCTTCCAATGCAAGGGGTGTGGCTTCGATCCCTGGTCAGGGAACTTAGATCCCACATGCCACACAGTAAAGCTAAAACAAGACCATGATAAGCAAGTAAGATGCTCCACAATGATGGAAGGGAGTCAGGAAAGTGTTCTCTCGCAGGCAGAGGAGAGTAACAGTAGCTCAACAAGTGATGTGTGAGGTCTGTTTTGATCTTGGCTTGGTCCCTCTCCCCTGAGGGTGGGGAGAAGAGGGAAACAAAGACACCAAAATCGTGATCCCATAACCTGCATCATGACCATGTGACTCAGAGCTTCCACCCCTAAACCCGTGGTAGAGGGAAAGGCCTGAGGAGACACTGAGCCACCCCTTCTCCCAGTTCTCCTGTGGCCAATTCCACGTGCCTCCGTCCTCATCAACGGCCAGGGGTGCCTCCAGGTTGAGAAGCAGGCCGACTCATCAGCGCTCTCCACGGTTATTGACAGATGACTAGCTGATACACGGAAATCCCATTTATCAGTGAAGCCTGCAGGCAAGAAAACACTGTTTGCTGCTGCCTCTCCAAATGTCCTCCTGTTTTCAAAACAAACAGCCCAGCATGGGAGCCAGAGTGAAAGTTGACAGTGGAAGCCCTTCTCCCAGGGTCTCATCAGTTAACCAGTTTTGATTTCTGTCCGTTTTGACAAAGGAGAAGTGAGTATCCAACATTCAGTCTCATCCCAAGTCTCATGGATGACTTAAATTACTGTTTTCACTTTGATGGCTTCAGGAGCAAAGAGAAACTGGTTGTCACCTTCCAAGAGGAAAGCTATGAACATGAACATCAGGGAGCAACGAGACCTTTGATCCGCTGTGCAAGGTTCAGTCCAGGAAAAAGCGCCCACAAATGTCCCACCCAACATCATCACTGAGCTCTTGGATGGTCTCTCTTCAAAGGACAGGGCTTGGGCAAAATCAGGAGGCAAGTGAACTTTGCTTCCAATGTCCTAGTACCTTCTACACCTCTTATCAAGTAAACTTGCTCTTGGGAAAGGTTCCTGAACTCATTCACATGATTAAATTCTTATCCCATACGTACCCACTGTGGTAGGAATCTAAACTTTAACCACTAGAAGGGAAGTCTTAGACTCCCAGGCACCTGCCATGGGGACTACCTGGTCACCTTGCCTCCATGGTACAGCTGAGTGATTCTTCTAAAATGGAAATTCTTTTGTCATCTCTTTTCTAAAAACCCTCAATGGTCTTGAATCATTTTCAGAAAGAATGATCCTGATGACCTCGCCGCTCCTTACCCCCCTGGTCTCAAGCTGAGTGTCACCCTGTGTTCCAGCTGTGGCAGACGTTCTCCAAATCCACTCTGCTTCCGTCACCGCAGGGCCTTTGCACGTGCCACTACCCCTGTTGAGAGTGTCTTCCATCTTCTTCCCAGCTGTCTCACCTTCTACTCAACCTTCAAGACTCACTCCAAGACTCCCCCCTTTTCAGTGGCCTCCCTCAACATCCTCTCTACTACAGACCAGATAGCTCCAGAGAACCTGACCACACCTCGTCCTGGTACTGACCATGCAGCATGGCAGTTTTCTGCTTACACGTCTTGGGCTCTTTATGTGAAGCAACCCATGTCTCACTCATCTTAACCCTGCTTCCTACCAGTGAATATTGACATATGGATGGATCCTATATTCTGAAAGGTATCCAGCTTTCCCAGTATGCCTCAAAACATTTCTCCATGGACTATGTGGAGCTGCATATAAAGTGAGAATGTGTGTCAGGATGGGAGTGAGAAAAGGAGACCGCATGCCCTGTCAATCTGATGGGGACAGTTGAAATCACCTCCAACCAAGTTTTAACTATTGCTTATTTTTGAAAGAACCTGGATAGCTGGGTTGTTTTTTTAACATGGAAACGTGTAGACAATCATACACACACACACACACACACACACACACACCCCTTCACAGACAAAGACACCACTGAGAGCCAAATTTGGCCCTTATTTCATGCATTAGGTTCTCCAGAGAAATGGAACCAATTGTGAGTGTGTAAATAAAACATGTATAACATATATTATACACACACACACACACACACACACATATATATATATAAAGAGAGTTTTATGATATGGAGTCTGGCAAGTCCAAAATGTACAGAGCTGATGTCTCACGTAAAGATCAGCAGGCCACTGCACACCCAGGAAGAGCCAGTGTCCCAGTTAGAAGGCCACGGGGCAAGAGAATTCTCAGGAGAAATTCAGCCCTTTTGTCCCATTCAAGCCTTCAACTGATTGGATGAGTCTCACCACACTGAGGGCAATCTGCTTTACTCAATCTACTGATTTAAATGTTATTCTCATCCTAAAACACCCTGACAGAAACACCCAGAGTAATGTTTGACCAAAATCTTAGCACCTCATAGGCTGGTCAAGTTGATAAATAAAACTAACCATAAAAGGACACTTCTACTGCAAATCGGTAAATTCCAAAGATGCTTTATCCCTTAGAAAAATCATTTTCTTCTTCAAATTGAATCTTCCCCACCACTCTTACATGATAGTGAACATGGTAAATACTAATGAATAGTAGCAGTAGCATTTTTATGTGATTATTACACACAGATGGTGACTGCAGCCATGAAATTAAAAGACGCTTACTCCTTGGAAAGAAAGTTATGACCAACCTAGACAGCATATTAAAAAGCAGAGACATTACTTTGCCAACAAAGGTCCATCTAGTCAAGGCTATGGTTTTTCCAGTGGTCATGTATGGATGTGAGAGTTGGACTATAAAGAAAGCTGAGCGCAGAAGAATTGATGCTTTTGAACTGTGGTGTTGGAGAAGACTCTTGAGAGTCCCTTGGACTACAAAGAGATCCAACCAGGCCATCCTAAAGGAGATCAGTCCTGGGTGTTCACTGGAAGGACTGATGCTGAAGCTGAAACTCCAATACTTTGGCCACCTGATGCGAAGAGCTGACTCATTGGAAAAGACCCTGATGCTGGGAAAGACTGGGGGCAGGAGGAGAAGGGGATGACAGAGATGGCTGGATGGCATCACCGACTCGATGGACATGAGTTTGAGTAGACTCTGGGAGTTGGTGATGGACAGGGAGGCCTGCCATGCTGCGATTCATGGGGTCGCAAAGAATCAGACACGACTGAGCAACTGAACTGAACTGAACTGAACACTGAACCTCTGTTCATAGCGCTCTGTGTACATTATTCACTGAATCTCCACAGCAATAGTGTGAAGTAGGTACTATTACTCTTCTCGCCCTTTCACAGAGGTGGAACCTGAGGAGCAAAGAGAAGGTTAGATAAGGTAATTAAAGTCACATAACTCCTAAATAGAGAAGGTGGCATTTGAACTTAAGGAGTAGAACTTCTTCCCAGCATGTTATGTAAAACAAACTCAGCCTGTTCTATTGGAGGTGGAGGTGTAGCCTCTGGAGTTGTAGCCCTGGCTCAGGTGATCTGCAGAGACTGCGATGGAGCCAGCCTAATCATATGTGACACTGCGGTCCCCAGTACACGGAAGGTCAGCTCCACCTGGTGAGCTCCGAAAGCAAGTGGCTGCCAGTACCCTGAGTTGTCCCCTGGGCCAGGGCCAAGAGCGCATGTGGAGGCTGAGACCCTCTTTCCCACTCTGGGCCATTCCACTTCCATTTGAAAAATGCAGGGATTAAATTGCACACCTCAAAGCCCCTGTCCCAGGGCCCCTGTGCTGTGACAGAGGGGGAGGGTCAGCCCCTTTTCTAGGCCCGGACAGAAGGGCTTGCAGCCTGCACCACAGGAGCCTTCTGCAAGCGCGGCCTGGCACCCCGCCCCTCCGGACAGGGCAGGCCTGCACAGGTCTGGGGCTGCCCACACTGCCTGGAAGCCTCAGCTCCCACCCTCTGTCTCTGACAGCAGGCAGGGCAGCAAGACCAAGGAGAGAGTGAGCCGGCGTGCGTCCCGCCACTGCCACCACGGTGGACCTGCCGCCTGGTGCTCGGAGTTGGGGGTTCCTCCAGACCGGCCTGTGAACCCCGCAGTCACTCGTGAGCAGGGCTGGCTACAACTTGTGAGGGATCTTATTTCTCCTGAATCCAGTTCCAAAAACAATATGGGGCCTGATATATTAGCCCTGATTAAATTGGCCCACAACATGTTTTTCACTTAATTCACCTATTTTTCTTCTTGCCTCTCCTCTGGGCTCCACCATCGAAGCTCCGTTTGGAAATACCCCCACATTTGATCCCAAGGTGGGTCCCTTTGCCGAGAAGAAGCCAAAAACCGTGAAATTATCTTCCTCTTGTGCATTTTACATCTAAGCCTCAAAGAGGGGAAATGCCCAAAGAGTAGATGCATGAAGAATAAATAAGCCCACGCAGAAATGCCAGGGAAGAGGCGGTATATGCTCAGCTCAATCACGTGGTCCAATTTCCTCTTGTATATTTTTCCTGACATCTCTGCATAGGGTAATTCTGATGAGGTTTTCACCTGTCAAATGGAAAGGCTTTTAAAACTAACAGCTGATTTCACACAGGGGCCCTATTTAATCTTAAATCAAAGGCCCATTGAATGCAACGAGGAACTTCACATGAACACGTGGCCCTGTGGGCCACCTTCTCCACCGTCACTGAGCGCGCACATTCATCCCACTCTGGGGCCATGCTCAGACACTTATCACCTTCTCCTGGTCAGGAGCTCCGGTGAGTTTTTCTCGTGTTCTGGCGGGTGGACTTCATGGACCCATCCATCTTCTTCACCCGGTTCTCCCGGCAACCAGAGAGGCATCTGGGAGCCAAACAAGGGCGGCCCACCTCCGTGTGGTGATAAAAAATCAGCGCTCCGAGGAACGCTCCCAGGAGAAAAAAGGAGGAACTCACAGTCCAGCACTCTGTCTGGCCTTCTGATGTGCGCCTCTTGACTGGGTACAACATTCTGAAAGCAACACGCACAAGACTTTAATGTCAAGAGAAGAATTAGTATCTCAGAAAAGCCTCAAGTACGACCACATGTAATTGTTTTATAGATGCTGGCACAGGTTCAGGGGAGAATGGGTTTTTAATACCAAATCTTTCCATTTCTCTTTGTTTCCCTGTGATTTGTGGGCTCTGTGAGTGGCAGGTTTCTGGCAGATCCGCAATTTCGATTTCCCCTTTGTTTTTTCACGCTCATGAAGTTCAAGGTCTCTTTTCTTTCCTTTTCTTTTTCCATGCTTCACAAATACTATTTAATGGGGGTGGGGGTTGTTTTCTCCCCACTGGAGGCACATCATTTGGTTAAACCACACATAAATTTTACCTCTCTCCAAAGAAACATTAACGATTCTAATGCACATATATGTACATGCTCACACAGATTGAGAAGGCGTTCCTTTTCCTTTTCCCTTTTAAACCAAGGAAAATCCATAGAACTTCTTGCCCCACCTTGGTCCTCATGGAAAAGCAATTTTCAGGCAAAGGACTGCAGGAGGGCTATACTCAACTGTGTTGCAAAAGTCTTCCCCTGACCCCTACAAAGGCACGCTGAATGTTACTGAGGTTTAGGGAATGCCTTCCGGACGGGGAAGGCAACCTCGGGGGGCTCAGGCCTGTGAAGATAAAGCTCACCTATCAAATAATGCCCTCAAAGGCTATTCCTCAGATCAGCCAGCACGCTCTAGAGCAGAGGGAAGGAGAAAGAACAGGATTCAGAAATGAGTGGCTTTGGGTTTGCTGTTGTTGTTCAGTCGCTCAGTCGTGTCCAACTCTTTGTGACCCCATGGACTGCAGTGCACCAGGCTTCCCTGGCCTTCACTATCTCCTGGAGTTTGCTCAAATTCATGTTCATTGAGTCGGAAATGCCATCCAACCATGTCATCCTCTGCCGCCTGCTGTGAAAGTGAAAATGTTAGTTGCTTAGTCGTGTCCAATCTCTGTGACCCCATGGACTGTAGCCTGCCAGGATCTTCTGTCCATGGAATTCTCCAGGCAAGAATACTGGAGTGGGCTGCCATTTCCTTCAGGGGATCGTCCTGAACCAGGGATCAAACCTGGGTTTCCTGCATTGCAGGCAAATTCTTTACTGGTTGAGCCTCCAGGGAAGCCACCCTCTGCAATAAGACACTAAAGCCAAGGATCCTCTTTAAAACATATTGTTTCAAAAAAAAAAAAACAAATTCCCTCCATCTGCAACAGGGAGGGCAGACCACAGAATGACCAGTATTGTGACTGTGGCGATATTATGAGTGATGGATGCTGAGGGTCTAGGCCAAGGGTGTGGAAGGGGAGGAGAGACGGGGGAACTCCATGAAGACATCCATCCAGTGGGCCCTTCCTCAGCACCAGCAGTGCAGTGGGTCCTTCTGATATGATCACCTTGGCCCAGTCACTGCAATGCCACAATTGTTGCATCAGTGTGCATAACACTATTTTACCAATAAACGGCCAGGATTGAGTGCAACCATCACCTTATCCCTGATCCTTGACCATCTCTGACCTCTCCATTCTCTCGGTCCTGAGCTTGCCCCAACTCCAATGCTCCTGCACATGCCCATGCCCACTCTCCACTTTTCTGCAGCGGCTGAAGCATCATCACACAAGCAGACAATTTACTGGCCTGATTTCTAGGACATGTCAAAATGACTCTGGGTCAAAAGCACCAGGCCAAAATATTTCCCACCACTGTGCAGAACTTCAAAAGAAGCAGAAGTCCTTCAGCTTTTGCAGATAAACCCTCCAAAGACAGAGCTGGGGAGATGCCAGTCCTGGGCAGAAAGCGGTCTCCAGAACCTTTAGCTAAACCCGGCTTCCCTGGGCCTTCCAAGGTCAAGCACATCTCGAGATAAGCCACAGGATCAGGTGAGACTCTGCCAAGAGTATCCAAGGAGGCAGCACCTGTCCGCCCCCTCAATCGGGGCTGCCTGCTCTGTGCAGGAAGTGGTCCCTGCTGGGCGCACTCACAGCCACTTCAGCCAGGCTTTCGTTTGCTCCTCATTAGCACTGAGCAGGGCACACAGCCTCTGCCTCCTCACCACGGCCCATATGCTCCTCGTGGCTAGTGGGGGAGGTGAGAGAGCCTGTCCCTGCTTCTCTTTTTTCATAGCTCAACCCCACAGTTACATTCCCCTAGCTCAAGCTTTTATTCCCAAAGCCGAGGTGTGAGGAGGATGTGCTGAGGAGAAAATCAGGCTTCTTCTTCCCCTTTAGAAACCCAAGTGCGCTTGCTGAGTTTACTGACTTTCCTAAGCGCTGTGGCCTGCATACTCCCCAGGTTCTCAGAGCTCAAACACTGGCCTCTCGTTCCAAGAAGTTGGGACTTTGACACTTCCAAACACTCAGGATTTGAAGCTGTCTGCCTCGCACGTGGTAAGGTGACTGGCTGGATTTCTGCATGGCACTAACCTCCCCCAATGGGTGAGAGCCCCAGAGGGGAGGCAAGGTGGGGGCTCTTCAGAATGCTGTGCGAGGCCCTGGCACGTGGGGTCATAAGGAGCCCGGGAACAGGGAGAGCGCGGGCCTCTGCACCCTCTCTGTTTGCATCTGGCTGCCTGTCTTCAGACTGAGCACAAACCACCACCTGGAGCCCTGCTCTCCAAGCTGACTGGCCGTGCGAGCTCCCCAACTCTCCCCTACTCCAGGGCCTCTGCCCTCTGCCTGGGTTACGGCTCTAACTGCCTCTTCTCGTGCCCTGGGCTTGACTCACTTTCCTTCCTCCTAATTTCAGCTTCGGAACCTCTGAAGCAGGGGTACCTTCTCTGACCTCGCCCAGCTGCGCAGATGCTGCCCCCCAGGGCTCTGTCACCACCACCTCTGCGCGCTCTTAACACTGACTACAGATGGAGCTGCACGTCATCTCCACTTATGTGAGTTGAGTTCACACCTGGCTCCTCCACTAGACTGTAAGCTCGCCGAGGGTGTTTTCACCCCAGGGCACCCAGTAGGCACCCAATGAACATGTGTGGAATAAGTGAATGGAAACATACATTACCACGTGTAAAACAGGCTGCCAGATGGGAATTAGCTATGTGAGTCAGGGAACTCAATCTAGGGCTCGCTAACAACCCAGAGGGGCGGGGTGGGGAGGGAGGCGAGAGGGATGTTCAAGTGGGAGGGGACATGGGCAAACCCAGGCTGGTTCAAGCTGATGTTTGGTAGAAACAAACAGCACTGTGAAGCAATTATCCTTCAATTAAGAATAAATAAACTTTAAAAAATAATTAAAAAAAAACTAATTAATTAAAAAAATTTTTCCAGATGGAAGGCAGGGACAGGGGCTCCCCATCCAGACAGCGGTGCTCTGGAAGAGAAGGGCCTGCAGGGTCAGGTATTCGAGTCCTGCCCTGACACCTGGATTCTAGCATTGCTACATGCGTTGTCTGTTTTTGTTGCTGTTTAGTTGCTGAGTCAAGTCTGACTCTTTGAGACCCCATGGACTGCAGCACGCCAGGCCTCCCTGTCCACCACCAACTCTTGAAGTTTACTCAAACTCACATCCACTGAGTCGGTGGGCCGTCCTACCATCTCACCCCCTGCCGCCCCTTCTCCTCCTGCCCTCTCTCTTTCCCAGGATCATGCTTCCCTGGGGGGAAGACCAAACAAAGGCCTCCCTCCACTGGTCTGGAGTCAGGAGGGGTTTTTCAGAGAGATGTCCCTCAAGGCTAGGGAAGGAGCTGGGTGCAGAAGTGGCAGAGGCAGAAGAAGGGCACCAGGTCATGGGCGGTCTGGCTCAGTCACTGTAAGAATGAGACATGGCGGCTTCAGCTGCTAGGGATGCCTGGGCACTGTGACCCCTGAAGTCTGAGGGCTGCCTAAGCCCACAGCTGACCAAGGGCCCTGCCTAACACTCTGGAGGAATGCAGTAGCCTTTTGAGGGAGAGCAAGAGTGGCAAATTGCTTGCCTGTGATTACATTCAGTTATGCAAGATTCCATCTCAGTGGACAGGAAAGAGGTGCTCCTTGCTGGCGTGATGGGGTCGGGCATGTTGAGGAGGCCCCGTGGGAGAAACCGTGGGAAGCCCCGAGGGCAGGGTGGCAGCCTCTGGCCAGCAGCCAGAAAAGAGCAGGACCTTCAGTCCTCCAACCACAGAGAAGTGAATTCTGCCAACACCCTGCAGGAGCTGAGAGGTGGATTTTCCCCTGGTCAGGCCACCGGATGAAAATGCAGCCCAGCCAACAGCTTGACTGCAGCACGGTGAGACCCTGAGCAGAGGTCCCAGCCAAGCTGTGCCCAGACTGCAACCCCAGACCGTGAGACAGCAAGTGCTGTTTTGAATCAGCAAGTCTAAAGCAATTTGCTACACAAACAGAAAAGTAACACAGCCACCAGGACTTGAATAACTCTGTTCCTCTATCTGGAAAGGTGGGACCAAGAGACTCTTATGAGACCAGGTTCAGGGACCACTTCCTCCAGGATTCTCCCTCTCCTCTCACCTTGGGAGTCTGTCATCTGTGCTCCTACAAATCACACACATTTGCTCTATCTATAATAACACTTCTGACTCCAGATTTTTATATTTGCAGTCACTGAGCTCCTCAAGGGGAGAGGTGTCTTTCCATTTCCTTTCCTCTCTTTTCCTTACCTTTGGCAGAGCTCACAGGGGGCCAGGCAGTGAGCTACCTGCCAGGATGCAGAGGCAAAAAACATTGGTAGCCTAGAGATCGTGCCTGATGGAGTATCTGATCTAATAACAAAGAGACACATCAATCCCAGAATCACACACTTTAGGTTGTGGCTAAGCACCAAGGTGGTGCTAAAAAGGCAATAACGGTTGATGAGATCTAGTGAGCAAGTTCAGGGAAGGATTCCTGAGAAAGGGATGCTCAGCAGGCTGTATGAAGGACAAACAGGAGTTGAACAGGCGGAGGCGAGGTAAGGAATGGCTTAGGCAGAGGGGCACTTTACATAAAGGTCTTGTAGAGGAAGGATGCTCACCAAGTTTGAACAACTCAAGGAAGACCAGAAGGCTGCAGCAGAGAGAAGGTGAAGGCAGGTAGGGTATGAGGAAGTGGACTGGTCCCCAGAGCAGACCCCGCAGAACACCACAGACCATGTTAGAGCTTAGCCTAACCCACTGGGTGTGCACTGGAGGATTTCAAATATGAGAGGGACATGATCTGATGTAATACCTGTGTGCTCGGTCGCTCAGTCACATCTGACTCTTTGCTACCCCATGGACCGCAGCCCACCAGGCTCCTTTGTCCATGGGATTTCTCAGGCAAGAATACTGGAGTGGGTTGCCATTTTCTCCTCCAGGGGAATCTTCCCAACCCAGGGATCAAACCCTGTGTCTCCTGCATTGCAGGTGGATTCTTTACCACCGCGCCACCTGAGAAGTCCTTGCGCTGATGTAAACTGCAAGAACTCATCTGAGATGTGTACAGTCAGCACAGGATAAGGGTTTGAAGATGGGGACGGGGTGCTTTGCAAGAATGACTGTGGGGAAACCAGTTGCAATAGTTCAGGTGAGCGATCACAGGATTTTGTTTGAGGGGCTGAACTATATACCCCACAACTGAGGGTCCTCACTCCCCAGGACCTGAGAATGTGACCTTATCTGGAAACAGGATCTTTGCAAATAATCAAGTTAAGATGAGGTCATGAGGATGGACCCAAATCCAACCCAACTGCCCCACAAAGAGAATCTGAACCTAGAGACAGACACGCACAGAGAGAAAATGATGTGAAGACACAGAGACACACTGTCTACAAGCCAAGGGATGCCTGAGGCTAACAGAAGCCAGAGGAGAGGCCAGGCATGGTTCTCCCTCCCAGCACTGGGAGGGAATCAGCCCTGGGACACTGTCATCTCGGATTTCTAGCCTCCAGCTACGAGACAATAAATTTCTGTTATTTTATGTCACCCAATTTGTGGGACTTTGTTTAGGGCAGCTCCAGCAAACTAAGATCCTCGGTTTAGGTGAGGAGTCAGCAAGTTTTTTCTGTAAAGATCCAGGGAGTACATGTTTTTGGCTTTAGGGGTCACACTGTCCCTGCAGAAATGACTCAGCTGAGCTGAAATAATGTGAAAGCAGCCTGTAGGCAGTAGGTAAACACATGGGCATGACCCTGTGATTTCGTAAAATAGGCAGCAGGCTGGATCACAGTTCTGGACTCTGGGTCTAGGTGATGGTGGTACAGGTGGAAAGAAGAGGATAGCATGTAACATAGCAGGGCTATGTCTAGAGTCTCCCTCACGTCTAGTTCAGAGTGGACACCAGTGAGGTGCTGGGTGAATGCTGAACTGTTGAGTTGAACTCTCACTGTGCTAGTGGGTCACTCTGGTCCAAGTGGGGTGGGGGGGGGGTGGGGACGGGGGGTCGACAGATGCTTTCGGATCCAGCATCCTGGTGTCTGGTACCAGGGGCGGGTGGATGGATGGAGCTTTCTGTCCATGCTTAGTGTGGCTTGTTATAAAGCAAGTTTCCCTGCCCGAAGGCTCAGTGTGGGTTGGAGAGGCACGGGGTCTGTGCATAGTAGCTCCTTTTGTCCATACACAAGACACAATGTGGTCCTTGCTCAGTGACCGCGTCCTGATGCTGCAATAATGGTGGTGACAGTGAGTGACAGCCTGGATGAAGGTCCTTGCATTTGGTGGAAACAGCTCAGCTTTGGAGTCTGAAATCCTGGCTTTGCTCCTTGTTAGCTGCCTGAACTTGGGCCAGTTACTGAACTGAACTCTCTGAGTCTCTCTATTTTCATCCATTTGGGAAGAGAAAGCACAGTGCTGGGCACATCCTAGAACTTCATTACACTTCAGGATCTGTTCCTCTCTTAGGAGAACTCTGAGGTTCAAAGCCTGCATTGCATTCGCTCCTTGTGTGAGTGACTTTACCTCAGTGTTCTCATCTGTACAGGGGGAACAATAGTAGCTGTGCCCAATCTTTTCTGGTTGCCCCACCCCACCCTCCGCCCTTCTCCGAGCTCTGGGGAGGCTGGTTCCATGAAGGCATCATCAGCTTCCCTTGCCCTCTGGTTCCAGCTTGGTGTGACCAGGGGTGTCACGGGTAGCAGGACCGAGGTCAGGGCACTTATCCCCTGGCTCCTGCGTGTGGGCTGTGGCTTGGCAGCACCAAGTTCTGGTACCTACAGCCACAGCTCCTCTGGATGGCCCTTCTCCCATGTGTTCTCACCTCATTCTGGTGGCCACTGCTCCTGCTCAGCCCTCAGGTCTGCGAGTGGATGAACTTCCTGCGGTTGCTGCTAACTCTGTGCTGAACCTCACCACTCTTTGGCACCTATAACCCATCTGTGTCTTTGTAAATATCCTCTTCCTTAAGCCCTCCTTTAAACTTATTTTTAAATAAGTAAAAATACACGACATAAACTTTACCAGTTTAACCATTTTTAAGAGTACAAATTAGTGGCATTAAATACACTCACACTGTTGTACAACCATCACCACCACCCGTCCCTAGAACTCTTTCCACCTTGCAAAACTGAAACTGCACACCCATTCATCAAGTACTTCCCCAGCCCCCCAGTCCTCGGCAGCCATCCTTCTACTTTCTGTCTCTGAGTTTCCTACTCAAGGTACCTCATGCAAGTGAAATCATGCAGTTATTTGTCTTTTTGTGACTGGCTTGTTTCACTTAGCATAACTATCCTTACGGTTATCTGTGCTGTGGCATGTGTCAGCATCTCTTTCCGTTTTAAAGACGAATACTACTCTATTGCCTGGAGGAGGGCATGGCTACGCACCCACTCCAGTCTTCTTGCCTGGAGAATCCCGTGGACAGAGAAGCCTGGAGGGCTATAGTCCATGGGGCCGCAAACAGTCAGACAGGACTGAAGTGACTCAGCATGTGGGCACACGCTGCTCTAGTGTATGTATACACCATGTTTTCCTGAACCGCTCATCTGTTGATGAACATGTGGGTGGCCTCTACATTTTGGCTATTGTGGAAAATGCTATTATGCACATGGAGGTGCAGATATCCTTAAACCCCGTTTAACTGTCCCTTTGAGGGTTCCACTGGATTCCTCCTAAGACACTCAGTGACACATAATATATATACACTTAGGATCATCATGTCATTTTGCGTCATTACATAACACAGGCAAAGTGACCAGGCGAGCACCTGACACCGGGCATGTACACAGTGAGTACCTGCTGCTAAGAAGGTTTCTCTGTGTGGCAGAGGCTGGGCAGCAGCACCTCTTCATTTTGAGTGCCAGCAAACTACCTTCCCCCACCTGCCTAGGCTGGGACCACGAACCTGCATTCTAGAGTGTGGACTGTGACTGGAGTGCGGCATCCCCCTTCTAAGCCTGGCCCATCAAAACCTGCCCCACCCAACCCTTCATGCACCCCCCTTTCTGTGAGGCAGACACCCAGCCTGCAGGAAGATCCTGGATGCCACGTGACAGCACTGCCACCAGTCGGGTCCCTCCAAGGCTGGAGCAAAGGCAAGTGCTAGAATTATATTATCATCCATCATTTACAGATGAAAAATCAGGAGACTTGGTAACATTCCCAGCAAGTAGCAGAACCTAACCTAGAATGGGACCTTGGCCCCAGGGTCCACACTCCTAAAGCCTCCTCTGCACACTCTCTTTTTCAAAGTTAGGAATAAGCCTTGGCAGTTACATTTTCCTCTTTCCAGACAACCCCCAGACCCAGTCTAAACTCAGGCTTGCCAAGGTGGAAATCCATGGAGCTAACCACTGCACCACAAGGCCGAGGTGATCAGTGGGACATTCCAGTTTATTATAGTTCATTCCAGTGGGGCATGCGGGACCAAAGGGAAACACATGAGCACTTGCAGTGTCGTTGGCACTTCTGTTCTTTTCTCTGGAAGCCCAAGGTTCGCTCTAATCACTCAGTAAGCAGGCTGAAGAAAGAAGGGTGCTCCCAAGATCCACGGCAGCAAAGTCGGGATTACCCGCTGACATTAGAGCTGGCAGCCTCTGGCTGCTGGCACCCTTTGAAAGAGAATGTGATGGCCATTTTCCAGCTAAACTCTACCAATTAGGCAGTTAGAGAAATATTATCCACCGTAGGATCAAGCTGATGAAATGGAGGAGGCAGGGCTTGGGAGGAAGGGTGCTAATCTGTGTGTGTTGGATCGCACAGCCCAGAGCATGTATTTCCAGGGGTGTTCATGGGGAGGCATTTGCAGTCTGATGAGCTGCCTGGGGCAAAAAGGGCGATCTGTCCACTTCAGCCACTTGAAGGGCCCCACTTTCTTGAGTTAGGAGCACAGAACAGTCCCCCAAATTCCAACACTCTCCCAGCTCTGATCTGGACTGAGCGGGCAAAGAGAGCACAGAAGAGTGGACTGACATAAAGTTAGAGCAGAGGGAGGCCTCTCTTCAACACCCCAACTAGACTCAAGGCAGGGATGGAGGAAACTGGGGCCCACCAAGGCAAGCCTGAAGCATGACAAGGGCAGACTCCTGATTGTCTCCCCACTGTGATCCTCTGAATCCCAAGGTTCTCTCATTTACTGAGCCTGCCTGAAGTGCGGGCATTTTATATCCATGATCACACTTTAATTCTTACAACCCTGGAAGGTGGGTGCTCCCGAATCTCCCCTATCTACACTGGAGGAAACGGAGATTTACTCAGACTTACAGAAGCAGACCTGGGGTTCCACACACAGACTGAGCCAAATGTTCAACCCCACAGAGAGGCTCTAGGTTTCATCACCAGAAATCTATTCACCAATACATGCCTATTTAATGATTATAAGGATAATGATGATAATAGTGCATTCAGCATCATGCCAAGTGCCCAACCCAGAATATCAGATTTAATCATGACAGCTATTTCTGTGACATAAGTCATCACTCCCCACTTTGCAAATGAGGAAACTAGACCAGAGAGAAGAAGGAACTTTCCCCGGGTTGCACACTCCGGTGGGAATCAAGCTCTAATCCTGCTGACTCGGTCAGTGCCCCGACCTCCAGTGTCAGCCCACCTCTACTTTGGAAAAGGTCCTCCCAGCACAGCAGGCACAGTGGGCCCTACAGAGAGGCAGAGAGTAGTCTCCACTTTTAGGACAGGTATCCTGTAAACTCCCAGCATTTAAGTGCTATAGGAGCAAAGACAGAGACAGACAGACGTGGTGTTGGGGCTATCAGGGATGCTCTGTGACAGACGAGGATGTGAATGGAGCGTCACTGCAGGGCACCAAGCCAAGGGAGGTCTTCTGCACAAGGATGTGATGAGGCAGGTACCTGAGGGGCCAGGGGCTCTCTGGTCTGGTTTCCACAGAAATAGTGTGGGACGTGAGGCCACAAAGATGAGTTGAGACTTGAGACCAGGCTGTGCAGGGATCTGGACGTCTGATACAAAATTAGGACCTTATTCTGGGGAAATAGGGAGTTATTGAGTGTTTGGAGCCAAGATTTCTCTTCAAGATGAACAACGCTGTTATGGTGCTCAGAGTGGATCTGAGGAGGGAAAGACTAGAAGCCTGAAGACATGATAATGGAATGGAGAGGGAATTATCAAGGCCATTCTGAGGGAACATGGTGGCTGACTGGAAAAATACAGGCAACTGGGGCTATTATCATCATTGATAAGAGGACAGCTCATGTACACAGTCTTTCTGTTAATTACACTTCTTTTGGCCACAAATATTTCTTCCCCTTTAACAAAAGATTGAGGTTGGAGCGAGAGCCAGGCTAATCAAGCCTACATTATAAGAAGAGCCTCCAACTGCTTGGCACCAGCACTAGAGAAAAGTCCTCAAGCATGAAACAGCCTCCTGCTCTCCAATTCCCACGGCAATCATGGCCTAGTTGTTTACAGGGAATCTAATAAAAAACAAGGGGTCGCTGATTTGTTGAGGTTTCCCTGGGCTGGCCTCAAAGTCCATGCAGCCTTTTCAATGCACATAACAACCCTTCAGGGAGGGCTGTGTCCTTCATGCCCACAACATGCAGGATGGGCCGGACCCTCAGCCAACCAGGAGCCGCCTTGGGGCCGGGGGCAGCAACGTCTTCCGTGAAAGGCTGGGAGGGACCGCCTTGCTGGATGAAGCAGCAACAGCGTGGAAGGGAAAGGCACATACATGTATGTCCCTGCGTGGTCCTGGGGCACCAGTAAAGATAAAGAAAACACTACTTCACCAACCGCTGGCATACATAACTTCACAACTGACTTACAGTCTATAAAAACGCACCTCTGCGCCCGGCATGCTGGGAGAGCCAAACCGGAAGTGGGAGAGCAGAGATCTCGCGAAATTACTTCCTGGATATAGATCCCCGGGCCATTCACAGCAATTACCCTCTCTGGCTCCCTGCACCCCGCCCTCCTCTGTCCCCATACTCTTGCCAGCCCTACTCTGCCCATAATTTTTAAAGTCAGGGATACGTTTCGTGGGGACTTGGCTCAAGTCTGCCAGGAAAAGCAAATTTGGGCCAGAACTATGTAGAATTTAGACATGATGGCAGAGCCAAGCTGCTGCCAACCCGAACTTCACCTCAAATTTGACGTGGGAAGAAGGACCAGAGGGTTTCTAGGCCCTCATGGGTGGTGTGCACCAGAATTCTGTTCATTGAAAAACTGTCACCCAACCCACAGCCAAGGTAAGGGTTCCCATTCCCTGGTGGCTGACAAATGGTATACCAGGACACCCAAAGGTCTCTGTTCTCAAGAGGCGAACTCTCTTGCTCTCCTATTCAAGGTGATCTCTGAACATTGCCAGTGGCTTCAGAAATAGATATAATAGATTTGGAAACTCTAGGTTTCTGGAGTTTGGAAACACGATTCTCTTTCTTGGGCTTTTAAATGACATTTGAGAACCTTCTAGGTTGTTTTCCAAGCACAAGCTGACATAACAAGGAAAAGATGCTTTGATATGGGCCCGAACAGTTGTAGGACTTTGATTCTACAGTGTGTGCTTTCCACTTCAATATTTTTAAAGTGTGTTCCTTGCCAATATATACCTATAACAGAGCCTTCCTTTCCCCAATAGTTCATATTAGACAGGTTGTGTGATACGATTAATGAAGTCTTAAAGACATTTGTGTGCTGGGGAGGAGCATTTGGCAGACAGCACTAAGACCAAGGATCAGACTTTGAGTTTGCCTCTCCTGTGACAATGCCTGAAGTGGCCACTGGCTTAAATGCTTCCTTCAGCCTTTGAGGATTCCCTGGACCTTTGAAATAGCCTTTGAAAAACCGGGTGAAATCAAAAAGTGGAAAGAAAATTTGCAATTAGCAATTTTTTCCTGTTCTTCTTGAACTCCTAGGCAGGATCAGGCCACACCAGGCTGTCAACCCAGGAGATGGGGGCACTCCATCTATGCTTTAAGTTAAAGGTGTAACACATGGCCTCCCAAGTGATCTGCTGTGAATCTCTAAAGAAGAGGGGGCCCAGGGATGTGGATGGTATATAGGTCCAGGGCACTTAGGACTTTGGCCATCACTAGGAGATGAAACTTAACAGTTGCTACAAGGAGTAGGTGTGTTATTTGGCACCTGAAGGAACCTCTTTATGTGCCAGCCTGCCACTTTAATAGTGACCCACTCTGAGAATAGGGAACACTAGCCACCTTTTTTTTTTTTTTTTTAACCTGAATGGCATTTATAACATTCTTTGGTTTGTTTCTGTTTCTCAGAATACACTCCACAGTGCTAAAGTCCCAGAAACAGACTGAGACTTTATGAATCTTTAAAAACAATTTCAGTGGTCTCGGTTTTTAAATGATCATTTGTGAGCACTTACTATGTACCAGGTACCATACTAAAGTATCCTACAGAGATGATATTTTTTCCACTGTAAAAATTTTCCCTACCTCCCACGACCAGTTAGTATTGAACCTTGTATCTGAACCCAAGTCTGTCCAGATCCCAAATCATGATACTTGGATTGCCTGTGCAGTTGTTAAAAGCACCAAAGCCAATTCACATGGATGTCAAAGACTCCGGTGGACTCAGAGCAAAGATCTTGAATTCTACCAGGACAGCCTCCTTCACCCTTGCCTAGGTGTCTTGCAGATGACCCTTAGAAACTACCCAAACTAAATCTCACCCAGGAACATTTTCTCTATGAGCACATATGATTCCCTTAGGAAACTGCATCCACCATAAAACAATTTTCCAATCTTCATGAAGGTTTAGTAAAGGGACCTGCAACTGGCATAAAACCCAGCTATGCTGTTAATGACTTGACCCTGTTATCATGCTGATTAATGCTGCCATTGTTTAGAACAATGATTAACTGAGCAGGAAGGAGCCAGGGGAATGAAATAGTGCCTCATCAATTTTGAAGGAATTGCCAAGTGATGTTTATTTCATGAAAATTGGAGGGAACTAAAGGCATAACCATTCTTCCTTGACACTGACATTCCCTCCAACAGGTGGGCAGCAGAAGCAGTCAGAGTCCATTCATATCATATTTCAGGTGGATGGTCAGCTAACACTTATGCAGGCAAAGCAGGAAAGGGATGGAAGGATTTGTCTTGGGCTGACAGCCACGGTGTGCTGCCTCTGTGACTCTCCTCTCTGCCTTCCAATCTTAACATCCACTTTCTCAAGAGTGGCTCACCTGAGTTGCTAACTGAACAATTAGCATTAAGTAATTTCCTTATTCATCTGACTTGGATGGTTTTCTTGTATCACTGCCAAGTGAAAATAGCTCTTAATTATGTCAATTCACAAAACCACACCAAAGACAACTTTATCAGAATATTTGTTTGCCACATTATTTAAAGAAAGAAAAAAATTAGGTAAACTGATGGAGGGGGGCAATAAAATCCTTTGTCATCATAAAGCTCTTCATATTTGCACCACTTGTCAGTTCCAAATGCAGAGTTGGATCTGCCGATTGGAAAACCCTACTCTATGTGGGGAACATAACAGAACAGAACCAAGAAGGATATCTTCTGAAGTAGAAATGTAGAGTCTCACCTTTCCTCTCTTTTAAAAGAGGATCTTTTGATCCTTAATTTGATCTTTTAAGAAACATAACTGATCACAGACATAAAGTCAGAATGCTCAGCTTGGGGATAATGGCGTAAGAAATAAGATGGAGAAGCAACAGGGACCTACTTTTCTAGCCTTGCCCATCTTCCTCCTATAGTTGGTCTGGGAACACACACTTTGAAGAAATCCTATGGGAGAGAAGTGATTTCAATCTAGTGCCACCTAACAGAGTTCCACCCCTTGCCCAGGAACAGAGAGAAGGGGATCTGACAATAGAAACGAGGAGTGAGATTTACATACAAGTGCTGCTTTGAAGATGGAAAAGGGGCTTTGAAGATGGAAAAAGGGGCCATGAGCCAAGGGATGCAGGCAGCCTCTGCTCTAGAGGCTCTAGGAGGCCTAGGTTCTCTAGGAAGTGGCTTTCTCCTTTGAGCCTCCAGAAGGAATGTGGTCCTACAACATCTTGATTTCAGCTCAGTGAAATCCGTTTCAGACTACTGACCTCCAGAACTGTAGGATGATAAATTTGTGTTGCTTCATGCTGCTACATTTATAGTAATTTGTTAAAGCAGCAGCAAGAAATTAATACATGTGATCCAAGACTTTTCCTACATTGCACACATACATGCTCTGCGCCCACCCCCATAGTGGCATCTCTCTGTGCTTAACTTCCCACTGGTCTTTTTCTACCATCGTCTTGGTTTACCTGCCTCTAACCTACCACCCCGGAGAAGGCAATGGCACCCCACTCCAGCACTCTTGCCTGGTAAATCCCATGGACTGAGGAGCCTGGTGGGCTGCAGTCCATAGGGTCGCGAAGAGTCAGACGTGACTGAGCGACTTCACTTTCACTTTTCACTTTTATGCATTGGAGAAGGAAATGGCAACCCACTCCAGTGTTCTAGCCTGGAGAATCCCAGGAATGGGGTCACACAGAGTCGGCCACGACTGAAGAGACTTAGCAGTTAGCAGTGACCTACCACCCAACATCCAGCTTGTCCTCTTCCTGTTTTAGCGTTGTTGTTTGCGTTGGATCCTAATGTTTTGATCTTAGGGTTGATACGGGATCTTCTCTCATAATTCTAGCTTTTATTTCCTGGGAGTCTAACATGAGATCTCTTACTTCTTATAATTTCTCACTACATGAAACATACTGTATTTCTCTCCATACTGCAATAAGGAAGCTAAAGTTAGAGAGGTGCTAACTTGCCCAAATCTACAGCCACTAAGTGGTAGAGTCAGACTGTAATCCAGACCTGTCCAAATCCAGAGGTGTGCTCTCCAAGGCTCTTCAGTGTAGGCATGCTCCTGAACCCCTCCTATGGGCCATCCCAGGAGCTTTGGCACAGAGCCACATCTCCTAACCCCAATGGCTCGGAATTAGCTTTAGGAATTCCAAAATCTACACCTTTCTGATAACAGTTGAAACTGATTTGATCTCTACTTGATTTCATTCAAGAGACAGCAAGATTAAATCCAAGTTCTACAGTGACATACTTTGTATAGCTTTAGACTCATCTACCACAGAGATGCAAAGAAAACCCCTCCAATCCACTTCCTTGCAGACTTGTGTCTACTGTCTGCCTCAGACATCTGACTCTCTCAACAGACAGACTCTCCTATGGCCTTCGATGATGTGGCTACCCCAACTGATGGCTGTCCTAGTCTGTCCCTGTTCAACCATCAGAACTGGAAGGGCTTGGCTTTCACAGTTCAGGGGGTCATTCATCTCTATATTCCTTTATGCTCTGTGTTTACATTTGGAGGCTATTCTATGAGGTGAACACAATCTCGTAATGAACATTTTTATTCTATGAGGTAAACACAGTCTCATCATGAACATTTTTTAAAAATCTAACTGTCTGTACATATTAGAGACATTTATTCTGCAAAGAGAAAGGGAAAAACAATCAACACTTCTTCCGGGTTGGAAGGCTTTTCCTTATCAGTGATTTTCCTTTCGGGCATCCCTAGCTAGTGGTTCTGTTCACAGTCCGTGGGTCTTATAGCGGGAAGTTTCCCTAGTGACAGACTGGCAACACCAAGGACAATGCTGTGCCTTAGGTTATCCATGAGTCACTCAGACTCCTAGTTCAGTGCTTTTTCTTCTCCCCTTGTCCCCCAGTTACCACCTGATACTCCAATCCTACTGGCTTCTCAGAGAATTCAAGGGCTTCTCATCAGCCTGGGACACTCCCTCTGCTTACTATATGCCAGCTCCTTTAAACATCCCTCAAAATGCGCGGGTGACTTCTTATTGCTTTTTATTGAGCTGAGAGTGGGGAGCTGACCAGCTTGGCCCCAGACTGCCTTGCAGATAATGCTACTTCTAATTTCTGCCTCACTAGCGACTATGTTTAGGTGCTTCCAGATAGGAGGGTGTTCTGAAATAGAACTCAAAGTTAAGGCTGTCACAGGGTCAGTGGGAGTGCAATTAGATATTATTACACACATAAACTACACAAGCCAAGGTCTCAGACCACACTTTCAAGAGGAGAAACCCAGAATGACTATTGAGTTCATAAAACTGTCATTATTCCAACCTTGAAATTAAAACGAGGCTGCCCCAGTCTCTGGGATCAGGGAAGCTATTTTTGGAACATGCCTGCCTTTTGCATGTGCATCATCAAAGCCTTGAGCTCTAGTACCCAGCCTCCTCCTGGCTCATCCCAGCTTTTCTCTGACTCGAGGAAAGAACTCTGGGAGCTATTTAGTTCCAATATTTCATGCCTATTGGGTATCTCATGTGACTACATGCTCTCTCTGGTAAGATACCTCAGTATCTTAGCAAATACCTATAATAAAGGTGAGACCTCACAAAGAGATGTGGATGGAAAGGAGGATGAACGAATCTGAACATCTTCCACTCCAGAGCACAGCCACAGGATCACAGTGTCCCTTTGTTTAGGCAACTGGTGACATAATCACCACCTCCTGGGATAATGAAAGTTGCCTGCAACCTATTGGCATCTGGGCATTAACTTGGGTCTTTCATTGTTCAGTGTCTCTTACAGACATTCCAAAGTCAAATATTCTTTCACCTCTCCCAATCCATTCTCATCCCTAAGAAATGAGATTTTTAAGCACATAAAAGGATAGTTGCAAGGCCAAAAGAAAGCAGTCCTTTAGGAGAATCTTTGAAATTTGCCTACCCCTACAGAAAGCCATTTCTAAACTCTGAACCTGAGTATAAGGAATCCTGCTACATTTTGATTGGGAAATAATTCCCTTTTATCATACAATATGGTGATTATGTGCATGTATGCATGCTAAGTCACTTCAGTTGTGTCCAACTCTGCGACCCTATGGACCATAGCCCATTGGGTTCCTCTGTCCATGGGATTCTCCTGGCAAGAATACTGGAGTGGGTTGCCAAGCCCTCTTGCAGGGGCTCTTCCCAACCCAAGGCTTGAACCAGCATCTCATAAGTCTCCTGCATTGGCAAGCAGGCTCTTTCCCATTAGCGCCACCTGGGAAGCCCATGGTAATTATATGAGATGGCTAGAATGATTAACAGTGGGCACATACACAGAGCAGAGCTGCTGCAAGAAAATCCATTGTCACTGTATGAATTCAAAAAAGGCACCCTTCTGGGCAGATAAATTAGAAAAAGGCTCCTTTTCCTTCGGGAAGGCACAGCCCAGGGATGGTTTTGCAAGTAGATCAAGAGAGATTTCCAACCCCACATACCCTTTCTAAACCAGCACTGGTGCAGAGCACAATCTGCCCCACTGTACAGAGCAACCTTAGAGAAAAGTATAGTCAAGGATATGGAATATGAACATAGGTAGAAATTGCTAGAACTAGAGTGATTGTGAGTCATTAGAGGAAAGGGAAAAGTTTAGAAAACAGAAAAACCACAAAAGAAAAATAATCACTAGTAACAACCATTACCTTGAGAAATGATAACTATTTAAATCTTTGATGTACTTCTTTCCACTTTCCCTTTTCAAATGCATGTACCTAAAGAACATCAACACGGAAATGTTCTGCGCATACTGTTTAAGGCCTTTGTTTTTTGCCTACTATATCCTGCCTATCTTTGCATGTGAGCTAAGATATAAGCCTGGTATCACTTGTAAGGAGATCAATCCTAAATGAAATGAACTCTGAATATTCATTGGAAGGACTAATGCTAAAGCTCCAATACTTTGGCCACCTGATGCAAGGAGCCGAAAAGACCCTGATGATGGGAAAGATTCAGGACAGGAGGAGAAGGGGACGACAGAGGACAAGATGGTTGGATGGCATCACCGACTCAATGGACATGAGTCTGAGCAAGCAATGGGAGATGGTGAAGGGCAGGGAAGCCTGGCGTGCTGCAGTCCATGGGGTCACAGTTGCAAAGAGTCAGACATGACTGAGCGGCTGAACAACAACAGATCACGTGTAATAGCAATGCAGCTTTCTCTTGACCTGTAATGTGTTTGTTGGACCTGTGGTTGGAACTTCAGATTAACTATTTCTCTCTTTTTCACATTCTTTTTTAAAAAATATGATTTTCCACTATGGTTTAGCACAGGATATTGGATATAATTCCCTATGCTATATGGTAGGACCTTGTTTATCTCTTAATTCCTGTCTTAGCCACCTGCTTGCCATGAAAAGCCTTCTGGCTAGAAACAGAAGCAAAGAAACCGCCAAGCATCACAGTTAGGATAGAGCTATGTCTGGCTAACAGCAAGGGGTGGGAAGCACCTTCTTTGGGAGAATATACCCAGGGCAAGCTAGGTCCTCACAGCTTGCTTCTGATTTGTAGTGAAGGTTTCCCTCCCCTCCCATCAGTCACTCCGCCTCCACCATAGGCACATCCCTGGCTTCCAGGCTCCCTGAGTCAGATGCCATTGTCAGAATTCATTGACAAGTAGCAGCTGGCTGGAACTCAGACAGCTTGTTCTGCACCCTCTTCCTGCAGTACAGCCCCTTCCACCTTGTGTTTTTTCCCCCAAAGCAGAGAGAGGATGGATAAGAATGTGACTTCCATTTGTTCCCAGGCACCATCAAATTCCTGCCAACAGATGCATTCCTCCCATACCTGTCCATCAGCTTGAGAGGAACAAGGCCTGAGAACAGAGGCTCACATTTCCTGAGCAAAGTTCTTTATCTTTCCTTAGGTAGAGATGAAACCAGTTTGCTAAGAGATGAAATAGGCTTCTAGCCCGTCTGCTGGAAGAACACATCAGCTGGGGGCCCAGATTTCACACTCCTCAGGGACTTCATGTTGGGGAGCTTGCTTCTGAGCTCAACTCATGACCACAGGTTTGCATGGGGACCCACAGAGAGAAATTCAATGGAAGGTGCTCCCTCTACCAGGGAAGACTGGTGCCAGAGGCCACGCCAGATTCCAGCTTGCCAATGCACACCGTTTGACCTCAAAACACCTTATAGGAGTATCTTCCCATGCAACACCCTGTGATCAACTTTTATTTTAAAAATCATCCACTTTGGACATTCTATTTAAGTTCTGAAGTGACAGGTGCTTGGAAAAATTTAAAAGCAAATGTATATACATAAAAGAAAGAGGGAGAGGATAGTGGGGGAAGGAGACAAGAAGAGGAAGGTGAGGGTAGAGGGAGAGAGAAAGAGAGAGATTGCAAGATACAAGACCTCATCCAGGGAACACCATCACATTGCTAAAGGTCATACAGAGTAAAGTAAAAAAGAGAAAAACATTGCATATTAACATATATGTGGAATCTAGACATGTGGAAAATGGTACAGATGATCTTATTTTCAAAACAGAAATAGAGACACAGACAGAGAACAAACATATGGATGCCAAGGGACAAAAGTGGGGGGTGATGAATTAGGATATTGGGATTGATGTATATACACTATTGATACTACGTATAAAATAGGTAACTAATAAGAACCAACTCTACAACTCAGGGAACTCTGCTTAATTCTGTGGTGACCTAAATGGGAAGGAAATCCAAAAGAGAGAGGATGTATGTATACGTACGGTGGATTCACTTTGCTGTACAACAGAAACTAGCACAACATTGTAAAGCAGATATAATCTGACAAATATTAATTAAAAATAAAATACTCAATAATCTTCAGGGCCTCTTTCCTCTCTTATTACCTATTAACAAAAAACGTTAACGTAAGAAATGACAGAGGTTCACAGCCCAGGGACTTCAGTGGTGACATCATAAGGTCAGAGCCTGAGCCAGGCTGACCCTCAGAGATGACATCATGGTTTACACGCAGCACAGTCTCTCCAGGGCAGCTCTGCTCAGACACACAGGCTTTGCTCTCTTGACATGGCAATATCAAGCACTCCAGGCACCAGGGGACACGGGCCAAAGCTGGAGATGTATGAACCTGCCAGTGTGTCTAGAGCTCTCCTCTGATGAAGCTGGGGAGTCAGAGTCGAGTCTTCAGATGACATGGAAGTGAAAGTGAAAGTCGCTCAGTCGCGTCCGACTCTTTGTGACCCTGTGGACTCTACAGTCCATGGAATTCTCCAGGCCAGAACACTGGAGTGGGTAGACTTTCACTTACTTCTTCAGGGGATCTTACAACCCAGGGATCAAACCCCGGTCTTCCACATTGCAGGCAGATTCTTTACCAAATGAGCCACAATTTGCCAGAGGTCGGTCACAAATGGGGACTACCTCAAGCCTTTCCTTTGGTTGCCCAGATTTTTCTCCTCAACTTAACCACATGACCCTGTGATCCATTAGTCAGCCTTTACCAAGATCCACTGGGAGACATCAGGACTTCATGATACACATAATTACAATGAAAAGTCTGCGCTGGCTTCAATGATTCAAATAATTTGGACAAAACATTTCCCAAACGATGGACCGTGGCGCCATCATCAGTGCCAGCTGTGAGTTACTCCTGTTGGCCTCAGTCACAGGCTGCTAAGAGATGGACATTTGTCCCTCCAATCATATCAGGAAGCCATTTTAAGATGGTACTTTTTACACCCAGTCAGCATCACAAAAAAGGAAACGGCCAAGTGAAAACCCTGTGTATGAAGTTAAGATGATCGATGAGGAATATCGGAAGGGGGGAGTCATAAAATTGAGGGCTTTACTTTTCAATGCAGAAAATAATACATCAGGCATCATCCTTTAAATCGTTGAAGTCCTCCAGATGGCACTTTCCACTGGGGTCAGAAACCCAAGTGCATTTTAGCTATTAAAAGGAGACAGCAGCAGCAAGGCCTATGAACAGTAGCCTTCTAACCAAAATGGTTTGCTCATGCACAGAGAAAAGGCTGCAGTTTGTCTTCTGGGCTCAAATCAAATGTCTCTCAAATCTAATGTACAGTGACCACCCTCCTCTAGAATCAGAAGAGCTTAGTAAGAAAAACAAAACTGAAAGTAAAGAGTCATAAACCATCAAGCTGAAAGAGATGCTTTCAAAAAGGGTCTAACTCTTTTCTCAATCAAATCAGGGTCTTCCTGAATCAAATGCTGTTCTGGTCATGCGAGCAGGACCTTGAGTTTTGCTCAGCATCTGGTAGAGTACTGACATCTGGACTTATGTCAGTGAGTGAATAAATACATGAATGATGAATGAATGAATGAGTAAGATCTTGAGCTATTCTGGCAAACATAGATTTTTTCTTTTTTTCTGTTTTTTTTTTTCTGGTTGCCCCATGTGGCTTGTGGGATCTTAGTTCCTCAACCAGGGATTGAACCTTGGTGCTCAGCAGTGAAAGCCTAAGGTCCTAACCACTGGACAACCAGGGAATTACCTAAGTCAGTATGTTTAAGTCCAGAGAGCAACCAGTGATATAGGACAAAGTTAAACTAATATAGTCATGGTGGAGAATTCTGACAAAATGTGGTCCATTGGAGAAGGGAATGGCAAACCACTTCAGTATTCTTGCCTTGAGAACCCCATGACTAGTATGAAAAGGCAAAAAGAAAAGACACTGAAAGATGAAATCCCCAGGTCGGTAGGGGCCCAATATGCTACTGGAGATCAGTGGAGAAATAACTCCAGAAAGAATGAAGAGACAGTCAAAGCAAAAACAGCACCCAGTTGTGGATGTGACTGTTGATGGAAGCAAGGTCCGATGTTGTAAAGAGCAATATTACATAGGAACCTGGAATATTAGGTCCATGAATCAAGGCAAATTGGAAGTGGTCAAAAGGATATGGCAAGAGTGAATGTCGACATTTTAGGAATCAGCAAACTAAAATGGACTGGAATGGGTGAATTTAACTCAGATGACAATTATATCTACTACTGTGGGCAAGAATCCCTTAGAAGAAATGGAGTAGCCATCATGGTCAACAAGAGAGTCCGAAATGCAGTACTTGGATGCAATATCAAAAATGACAGAATGATCTCTATTCATTTCCAAAGCAAACCATTCAATATCACGGTAATCCAAGTCTATGCCCCAAACAGTAATGCTGAAGAAGCTGAAGCTGAACGATTCTATGAAGACCGACAAGACCTTTTAGAATTAACATCCAAAAAAGATGTCCTTTTAATTATAGGGGACTGGAATGCAAACGTAGGAAGTCAAGAAACACATGGAGTAATCGGCAAATTTGGCCTTGGAGTACAGAAGGAAGCAGGGCAGAGGCTAATAGAGTTTTGCCAAGAGAATGCACTGGTCATAGCAAACACCCTCTTCCAACAACACAACACAAGAGAAGACTACACATGGACATCACTACATGCCCAACACGGAAATCAGATCGATTATATTATTTGCAGCAAAAGATGGAGAAGCTCTATACAGTCAGGAAAAACAAGACCAGGAGCTCTCTGTGACTCAGATCATGAACTCCTTATTGGCAAATTCAGAATTAAATTGAAGAAAGTAGGGAAAACCACTAGACCATTCAGGTATGACCTAAATCAAATCCCTTACAATTATACAGTAGAAGTGAGAAATACATTTAAGGGACTAGATCTGATAGACAGAGTGCCTGAAGAACTACAGATGGAGGTTCATGACATTGTACAGGAGACAGGGATCAAGACTATCCCCATGGAAGAGAAATGAAAAAAAGCAAAATGGCTGTCTGAGGAGGCCTTACAAAGAGCCGTGAAAAGAAAAGAAGTGAAAAGCAAAGGAGAAAAGGAAAGATATACCCATTTGAATGCAGAGTTCCAAAGAATAGCAAGCAGAGATAAGAAAGCCTCCCTCAGTGATCACAGCAAAGGAATAGAGGAAAACAATAGAATGGGAAAGACTAGAAATCTCTTCAAGAAAATTAGAGATATCAAGGGAACATTTCATGCAAAGATAGGCACAATAAAGGACAGAAAAGGTATGGACCTAACAGAAGCAGAAGATATTAAGAAGAGGTGGCAAGAATACACAGAAGAACTGTCCAAAAAAGACCTTCATGACCCAGATAATCACAATGGTGTGATCACTCACCTAGAACCAGACATCCTGGAATGTGAAGTCAAGTGGGCCTTAGGAAGCATCACTACAAACAAAGCTAGTGGAGGTGATGGAATTCCAGTTGAGCTATTTCAAATCCTGAAAGATGATGCTGTGAAAGTGCTGCACCCAATATGCCAGCAAATTTGGAGAACTCAGCAGTGGCCACAGGACTAGAAAAGGTCAGTTTTCATTCCAATCCCAAAGAAAGGCAATGCCAAAGAATGCTCAAACTACCGCATGATTGAACTCATCTCACGTGCTAGCAAAGTAATGCTCAAAATTCTCCAAGCCAGGCTTCAACAATATGTGAACCGTGAACTTCCAGATGTTCAAGCTGGATTTAGAAAAGGCAGAGGAACCAGAGATCAAATTGTCAACATCTGCTGGGTCATCGAAGAAATAAGAGAGTTCCAGAAAAACATATATTTCTGTTTTGCTGACTGTGCCAAAGCCTTTGACTGTGTGGACCATAACAAACTGTGTAAAATTCTGAAAGAGATGGGAATACTAGACCACCTGACCTGCCTCTTGAGAAATTTGTATGCAGGTCAGGAAGCAACAGTTAGAACTGGACACGGAACAACAGACTGGTTCCAAATAGGAAAAGGAGTACATCAAGGCTGTATATTGTCACCCTGCTTATTTAACTTATATCCTAAGTACATCATGTGAAATGCCAGGCTGGATCTTCATCAAGCTGGAATCAAGATTGTCGGCAGAAATGTCAATAATCTCAGATATGCAGATGACATCACCCTTATGGCAGAAAGTGAAGAACAACTAAAGAGACTCTATGAAAGTGAAAGAGAAAAGTGAAAAAGTTGGCTTAAAGCCAAACATTCAGAAAACTAAAATCATGGTATCCAGTCCCATCATTTCATGGCAAATAGATAGGGAAACAGTAGCAGACTATTTTGGGGGGGGGCTCCAAAATCACTGCAGATGGTGACTGTAGCCATGAAATTGGATGGGGTGGGGAAGGAGGTGGGAGGGGGGGATTGGGATGGGGAATACATGTAAATCCATGGCTGATTCATGTCAATGTATGACAAAAACCACTACAATATTGTAAAGTAATTAGCCTCCAACTAATAAAAGTAAATGGAAAAAAAAAAAAAAAAAGACGCTTACTCCTTGGAAGGAATCTTATGACCAACCTAGACAGCATATTAAAAAGCAGAGACATTACTTTGTCAATAAAGGTCCATCTAGTCAAGGCTGTGGTTTTTCCAGTAGTCATGTATGGATGTGAGACTTGGACTATAAAGAAAGCCGAGCGCCAAAGAATTGATGTTTTTGAACCGTGGTGTTGGAGAAGACTCTTGAGAGTCCCTTGGACTGCAAGGAGATCCAACCAGTCCATCCTAAAGGAGATCAGTCCTGAATATTCATTGGATGGACTGATGCTGAAGCTGTAACTCCAGTACTTTGGCCACCTCATGCAAGAGCTTACTCATTTGAAAAGACCCTGATGCTGGGAAAGATGGAAGGTGGGAAGAGAAGGGGACAACAGAGAATGAGATGGTTGGATGGCATCACCAACTCAACGAGTTTGGGTGGACTCTGGGAGTTGGTGACAGAATGGGAGGCCTGGCGTGCTGCAGTCCATGGAGTTGCAAAGAGTCAGACATGACTGAGTGACTGAACTGAACTGAACTGAACTGAAACTAATATAGCATTATTACCTGGCTTCTATTGAGCTCTAGTAAGATGAGCTCCCCATCCCAAAATGTAAGAAAATGTTAGAAATGCTGATAATAACTTAATTACCCCACTTCTAGGATCCTATTTTATAGAAATAACCTAATGTATAAGGGAAGGAGAGCTCTACTTTAAAAAAGGTTTTTCTCAGCATGAAAAGTAACCAAATATATCATAGAATGATTAAGTGAAATAGATTAATAAGAAATTATGTATTTGTCAGTTATTTAAAAGAATCACTACGATGTTTATGATGGTATTATGTAAAAATATTAAAACATATATACTGTATTCTGAGAAAGAAGGCATAAATGTGTAGGAGGAGATAAGCAAAAGACAAACAGCAATCCTCTGGGATGTGGAGGGTGAATAAGTTACCTTCGGTGCTGCTTTCTGAGAAACTCCAAAAGTTTTACAGTGAATGTTTATCATTTTAATAATGAGGGATGAAAGATAGCATATATTTTGTATATAAATTTTAAATATATTTAAAAGTAAAAGAAATTTTAACTATAAATAAGTAAATATAAAACAAAATATAAATTTAAAACATCAAGTGCCATAAACATTGAACTTCTAAGAAAGTATCTGGCTCCAAGATTTGACCCTGTCTGTGCTCTTCCATCCTATAGCTTAACAAATCTTTAAACTAGTAATTTGGACATCACTTCAAAGAGTTCCCTGATACCTCCACATTGCTAGCCAACGTGGACAGTGGGTCTAGCAAATGTAGTGATTAAATTCTCTTTTGTGACTCTATCACAGAACCCAGGCAAAGGAAGCTCACTCTTATCCCTCTGTCACTGGAGAAGTGTTTCTCTTTGACGTCATCAGAATAAGGACTGACGTTTGAGAGACACAGGTATTCATAGGAAAAGGCAGCACTGAGGGAAATGGGACAGCATCACCGTGTAGTTGCAAGACACTTGGAATTGGAATTGACTATTGGTAGGCAAGAGGTTATAATTCCTCCATAAGCTGCTTGGTTTCCAAGACCTACCAGCTGCCACACTTGGCAAGCATCTGGTCCTTCCAGTCTCAAGACAATGTGTCACTCCATGGTCTCCCTGTGCCCCTGCATCAGGCAGCAGAGTCAAAAAGATGTCCCTTCTGATGTGCTGAAATGGCAACTTTTCTCCACTGCCAGGATGCACCAAACTCTGTTCTCAGGTGAGTTGGTTCTGGCTCTCTAAATTCTTGATACTGCCTTATTTGGACATTTGTGATAAACTACATGAAACCAAGGCCTCGGTACACTGACTGTAGAGGTCATGAAAAACAAGGAAAGACTGAGAAGTTATCCTATCAGAGGAATTTGAGATGATGATTTACTGCAACGTGGTGCCCTGGACAGGCTCTTGGAACAGGAAGGACATGAATGGGAAAACTGGTGACACCCAAATAGTGTGGAGTTTGATTAACAGTTAACAGACAGATGTCAGTTTCTTAGTTTTGACAAGTATACCATAGTAATATGTTAATAATGGGTAATGGTAATATGTTCATAATAACTGGATAGGGGGTGTATAGATATTCATTGTACTATCTTAGAAACTTTTTGTAAAGCTAAAATTATTCCAAAATAAAAATTTATTTTTAAAAGAATCAAGGCCTCCAAAGAAGATTAAGAAGACAAATGGTAACTATTGTCTCACTGATGCTAAATTCATCAGAAATCCAGTGAAAGTAGAGTTTGGAATTGGAATGAGGCAATTTGATTCAAAACCTCCTGTTCTTTTCAATGGGAGCCAAGATAAGTCACTTAAATTCAGAGAATTTCAATTTCATCTGTAAAATGTGAATAACAGCACCTGTTTGATAGATTTGTAGCAAGTACCATTGGAAGTAAGCATCATGAGGGAGGGAGGTGGTTCATCCCCTGCTAAGTCCCTTGTGCCTAAAACAGTCCCTGGCAGAAAGTAGCTACCTGAGAAACACGTGTTACATGAGTGAATGCATGCAGAGTTCAAAATGGCATTGCATTTCAATACACTACTGGCATTCACAGCAAGATCAAAACCTTACTCATCCTCTTGAAAATAACTTGAAAAATATAGGAAAGATAAATGCATTATATGAAAATAGAACACTATGAAGCAGTTAAAATAAATAAACTAGATTGAGATGAATCACCAGGACTGGAGTTCAACATATTGTTGAATAAAAAATGTAAGTTGCAGAACAATATACATGATATGATACTACTTAAGTAAAACATTTGAAGATATACCAAGGGTTGTCATGTTCAGTTCATAGACACTGGTTTACATGGTGAAAAAAGTGGAGAAACACAGACCAGAAAAGTTTACTAAGTGTGTGGCAGTGGTCATCTCAGGGGAAGGGCAGAGCGGCTGAGGACAGGTCACTACTCATCCCTTAATGAGGCACAGCCTGGTCACAGCAGTGAAGACCTGCCTCGCAAACAATGTGACTACCGACAATTCCAGGGTTGAGGTTAGCTGGCCTGTCAGCCACACTGGCTGCTACTGTGTTATTTAGTTGCTAAATAACACACATAAACAGACAGATTAAAATAGCATAATTTAGGAAAGTCTGCCATAGGATGACTGGTTGTAAACTGCATGCTTGCAATCAGTTGGCAGAGTGTTTCTCAAAGTGTTTCCTACACCAGCAGCATCCACACAGCCTGGGAACAAAATGTACATTCTCAGATTCCCTCTCAAAGCTACTGAATTTTGACTTCTGGGGGTGGGGGCCCAGAAACAGGTATTCTACTCCAGTATTCTTGCCTGGAGAATCCTGTAGATGGAGGAGCCTGGTGGGCTGTAGTCCATAGGGTCACACAGAGTTGAACATGACTGAGGAGACTTAGCATGCATGCATGCATTGGAGAAGGAGATGGCAACCCACTCCAGTGTTCTTGCCTGGAGAATCCCAGGGACGGAGGAGCCTGGTGGGCTGCCGTCTATGGGGTCGCACGGGGTCGGACACGACTGAAGCGACTTAGCAGCAGCAGCAGTGAGCCCTGTGGGTGATTCTGATGCCCACTCCAAGGGAGAACTCCTGGACTAGTAGGGTCTGCCAAGAAGGGTTCTTGTGTGGCCTAGCCTTGATTAAAAGTCCCTTCATCTCAGACTTAGCTTCTTTATCTCTTAAAATATGGACTAGATCCAAATGATCTCTAAATTCTTTCCCAATTCTAAAAGTTTATACATGCATGTGTGCTAAGTCGATTCAGTCAAGTCTGACTCTCTGCAACCTTATGGACTGTAGCCTGCCAAGCTCCTCTGTCCATGGGATTCTCCAGTCAAGAACGCTGGAGTGGGTTGCCTTGCCCTTCTCCAGGGGATCTTCCCTACCCAGGGATCAGACCTGTGTCTCTTGTCTCCTGTGGGGACAGGTGGGTTCTTCACTACTGGTGCCACCTGGCAGGCCCTTACAACAACGCACCAACTTACATAAGATTATAAGGCTAACTTTTTCTTTCTTTATTTTTCATTTATTTTTATTAGTTGGAGGCTAATTACTTCACAATATTGTACTGGTTTTTGCCATACATTGACATGAATCAGCCATGGATTTACATGTGTTCCCCATCCCGATCCCCCCTCCCGCCTCCCTCCCCATCCCATCCCTCTGGGTCTTCCCAGTGCACCAGCCCTGAGCACTTGTCTCATGCATCCAACCTGGCTGGCGATCTGTTTCACCCTTGATAGTATACTTGTTTCAATGCTGTTCTCTCAGATCATCCCACCCTCGCCTTCTCCCACAGAGTCCCAAAGTCTGTTCTGTACATCTGTGTCTCTTTTTCTGTTTTGCATATAGGGTTATCATTACCATCTTTCTAAATTCCATATATATGTGTTAGTATACTGTATTGGTCTTTATCTTTCTGGCTTACTTCACTCTGTAAAATGGGCTCCAGTTTCATCCATTTCATTAGAACTGATTCAAATGAATTCTTTTTAATGGCTGAGTAATATTCTATAGTGTATATGTACCACAGCTTCCTTATCCATTCATCTGCTGATGGGCATCTAGGTTGCTTCCATGTCCTGGCTATTATAAACAGTGCTGCGATGAACATTGGGGTGCATGTGTCTCTTTCAGATCTGGTTTCCTCAGTGTGTATGCCCAGAAGTGGGATTGCTGGGTCACATGGCAGTTCTATTTCCAGTTTTTTAAGAAATCTCCACACTGTTCTCCATAGCGGCTGTACTAGTTTGCATTCCCACCAACAGTGTAAGAGGGTTCCCCTTTCTCCACACCCTCTCCAGCATTTATTGCTTGTAGACTTTTGGATAGCAGCCATCCTGACTGGCGTGTAATGGTACCTCATTGTGGTTTGATTTGCATTTCTCTGATAATGAGTGATGTTGAGCATCTTTTCATGTGTTTGTTAGCCATCTGTATGTCTTCTTTGGAGAAATGTCTGTTTAGTTCTTTGGCCCATTTTTTGATTGGGTCATTTATTTTTCTGGAATTGAGCTGCAGGAGTTGCTTGTATATTTTTGAGATTAATCCTTTGTCTGTTTCTTCATTTGCTATTATTTTCTCCCAATCTGAGGGCTGTCTTTTCACCTTGCTTATAGTTTCCTTTGTAGTGCAAAAGCTTTTAAGTTTCATTAGGTCCCATTTGTTTATTTTTGCTTTTATTTCCAATATTCTGGGAGGTGGGTCATAGAGGATCTTGCTGTGATTTATGTCGGAGAGTGTTTTGCCTATGTTTTCCTCTAGGAGTTTTATAGTTTCTGGTCTTACATTTAGATCTTTAATTCATTTTGAGTTTATTTTTGTGTATGGTGTTAGAGAGTGTTCTAGTTTCATTCTTTTACAAGTGGTTGACCAGTTTTCCCAGCACCACTTGTTAAAGAGGTTGTCTTTTTTCCATTGTATATCCTTGCCTCCTTTGTCAAAGACAAGGTGTCCATAGATACGTGGATTTATCTCTGGGCTTTCTATTCTGTTCCACTGATCTATATTTCTGTCTTTGTGTCAGTACCATACTGTCTTGATGACTGTGGCTTTGTAGTAGAGCCTGAAGTCAGGCAGGTTGATTCCTCCAGTTCCATTCTTCTTTCTGAAGATTGCTTTGGCTGTTTGAGTTTTTTTGTATTTCCATACAAATTACTACTTTCTTTCTTACCTTGGAGAATGTGGTAACAGAGAATTACTGTCTACGTTTCTTACTGTCCTCCCCCTCAGCTGGTTCTGGCCTAGCTACCCCCAAACCATCCATACTCCACTCCCCTCGGCCTTCTTCTACTACTGAGACCATACAGCTAAATAAAACACTCTCTCCGCTTTCCTCACAGCGAGGTGCATCCACAGGGAACAGTTCTGGCCAATGTGATGTAAGAGTGTCACTCCCTAAATACAGAACATGGTCCAGAGGGAAGGAGGTCCTTTATGGGCGTCACCTCTGTGGAGATGGAAGGATGGAGGTGGCCCAGGATGAGAGAAGGAACCCGGGACTCTGATATCACCCAGGACAGCTGCATCAGCTCTGCTGTCTCCTTCAGGACTCAAAAGCCTCCACTGCTTTAAACCCCAGCGGGACTTTTCTATCAGTGTGTGTGTGTGACTTGTTTCTGACTGATGTCCCCCATGTGTCTGGCTCTAAGGAGCACCTTCGATGTTAGGTGTCCCTGTGGATGATAACAGGGAGAAGGAAGAGGAGCAGGGGAAGAGGAAGAAATAAAGAAGTAGAAAAGAGAGGGCTAAAGAGAGGATGAGGGACTTCCCTGGTGGTCCAGTGGATAAGAATTCGCCTGCCAATGCAGTGGACACAGGTTCTGTCCCTGGTCTGGGAAGATTCCACATGCTGCAGAGCAACTAATCCAGGGCGCTCCAGAGGCCCAAACCTCAACTACTGAGCCCACACACCGCAACCACTGAAGCCCACGCACCTAGGGCCTGTGGTCTGCAACAGGAAAAGTCACCGCAACGAGAAGCACACAGTGAAGAGGAGCCCCGATCGCCACAACTAGAGGAAGCCCCTGCGCAGCAGTGAAGACCCAGAGCGGCCAAAATAAACAGATTCAACAAATATGTATTACATCTAACCAACAAACAAATAAAAAGAATACCTTAATTATTTTAGAAAATAGAGAGGATGGGCTTACTGAGGATAATAAAAATAAAGACAGGATGGGGTGCCTGAAAGGAGAAAGTTTTAAGCATATGTGTAAAGTGAGTAAAAAGGCTGGAAGAGAGGAAAAAAGAAGGCATGCCAAACCTGTATTTATACAAGAAACTTTATTATAGCCATTAAAACATGGGTTTGATGTGCTGCTTATACATATTTTAATGCACATTAAAATGAATACATGACTATTAAAGTAAAAAAATATATTGGTCCATGTGCCACCAAAAATCATCTCATGAACCAAAAGAGGCCCACTTGGTGCTCACAGGGAGCTCTGACTTATGCAAATTCCTGGCCAGAGGGTTTGCAGCTTGGGTCTGAAACTTCAAAAGGTAAGGTGGTACGATTCAAATCAAAGACTGCTTGAATGGAGCAGGCACCAGTTCAACTCAAAGAGCACATTCTTACCAAGTTGAAGGTCTTTAGTTCTAATCTTTACTTCCCTAAGGTGCACATTTCTTGGCTGACCCCAGGTGAAATACAGGAAAACCGAATGAACACAGAGGGAGAAATGGCTGGTACTCTGGCCGTGGAGGGCTCCCCTGACCTCTCACCCCCCGGACATCCGTGCTTCACCCAGAGCAGGGCTGCACGTGGTGTTTCAATGTACCTTTGCTGTATGCTGAGAGGCAGAGTCTTGTAGCAAGGCACATTTTAAAAAAATTCCTGTTGGTGTTCTGGTTGCTTTCAAATCATTCCTTTCTTTCTTATGGCAATGTCTCACAATGCCTCTTCTCTTTTCAACTACCTCCCTCCAGCAGAGATACACACAGCGCTCTCCTGTTCAGGGAGAGGTCATTATGGACACACAAGTCAAGATGACAAGGCCAGAAGGAGGTGCTGGTGTGTGTCTCATCTTCTTTTCCACCCCCTTATTCCCTGAAGAGGTTGCGCTTTGCTGCCCTTCCCCAGTCCCCAGCCTCAGACCATATCTGCAGCTATGGTCAGGCACTTGGCCAGACAGGGCTCGATGACCTTGTCAAGTACCCACCAAAGGGCACACTGCAGCCTCAGTCCATCCACAGCCTTGGAACCTTGAGTGGGGAGCCCACCTTTGCCACCTTCCTGTGAATGTAAAGTCGGAGCCTGTTTGTCTACCACCCACAGCTGCTGAGCCGTGTCATCTATATACACGGGCCACGGGAGTCAGCTTGCCAGCCGTCTCCATGGAGAGGGGCAGAGGTCACCAGAGAAGCCACTGAGAGATGTGCCAACACATCAAAAGATGCTCAAGGTTGACAGGGATCACTTTCCTTTCTCAAAGTGGGAAGGAAAAAAAAAAAAAAAACAACCCATACAATCTTTACAGTAGGAGCTAGATGGGAGGGGAGGGAGAGGCAGAATGGAAGGGTGAGAACGGCATCTGTGTCAACTGTTTATTTTGGTGACTGTCTGCAAGTTGCAGGCAACATGGCTGAGCTAAGCTGTCATGGAAACACAATTTCGTTGCAGATGACGAGTTGGCATAAAGACAATGTAGGTGGGAAAGAGGTATGGGGAAACAAAACTACCTGTCACACAGGCAGAGGGAGGAAGAAAATCTACCCTCACACACTCTCTTAGTAATTAAATGTCAGATGTATACAATGCAGTAAAATAATTAGCGTGGCATAATTACCGTTCAGATGGAGTCCCTTGTATATGCCAAACGCATTGCTGTACTAGAGCACAAGCTGTTAAAACAAATTGAGTTACTTAATTTTTACATGTAGCAGCCTGTTTTATCATTTCCTCAGATGCAAAGGTTTCATTAATGATGCAGTCCTTCTAAGTGTGCAAGGCTCGGGGCTACTGCAAATGCAGAGCCTTTGGTCTCCCTGTGGAGACCCTGTAGACAAAAACCCACTCATCTTCCTCTTCCACACTTGCCCCCTCCAATCTTTTCTCCACAGAGTAGCCCAGAGGATATTTGAAAGCCATAAATCAGATCGTGTCACATGCCTGCTTGAAGATCTTTCAGTGGCTCCCACTTAGAATAAAGGCCAGAGGCCTTTTGGAGGGAGCTTCCTGACCATCACAGGCCTCTCTCTTTCCGTCACTATGCTCCAGCCACACTTGCTTTCTTTCCATTCTTCTTTGGCCCAAGGTCAAAGGGCAAGTATTGTTTCTATGTTTCTAGTGGTTTCTATGCTATTTCCTGCTCTGTTAGTCTTAACAACAATTGACAAGGAATAGATAGGCACTCACAGGCTGAAGAACACTGAGGCAGCCCACACCGCATTTTGCAGAGAAGACAGGCGGAGTGGAAGGAAAGTGACTTTCACTCCCTTTGCTCAAAACACATGCTGCCTGCACTCTGCCATCTCCTGTCCCTCCAGAGTTGCCTAATTCTCTTAAATTTTGCATCTTTAGGGAGACTGCTCCTGACCACCCCACAAAAAGAAGGTCTTGGCCCTCTCCGCCCCTCCCAACACCCTCCTCTAGAACTCTCAGTGGGCCTTCTCCATAGCATTAAGCCCATTTAATACTATAATTTTATACTGATATATCAGTCTGTGTTTTTGTTTAATGTCCCCCTCTCCCACAACGTTCTAAGCATCTGGACGGCAGAGAGACCACACCTGTTTTGCTCTCCAGGACGCTGCGAATGCCTAAGGCAGTTCCTTTAAGGTAAGAGCCGCTCAATAAATCTAACCAGATGTAGTGTGATCCTGGGGAAGTCACCTTCCTTCCACTGCGCCTCTGTCTTCTCCTCTGCAAAATGAGGGTGTGGGCTGCCTCAGTGTTCCTTCAGCCTGTGGGTGCCTATCTATTCCTTGTCGATTGTTGTTAAGACTAACAGAACAGGAAATAGCATAGAAACCACTAGAAACATAGAAACAATACTTGCCCTCACCACCAGGATTTCAGAAAGGTAAGTACTGTTTCATGGCACTCTTTCAGTATTGATATGCATTTGTTTACTGGGCCATGGGATAAAGTGTAAAAATAGTATACATAGCCATTTCTGTGGAGCACAGGCAAGAAACATCAAAATGTCTTCAAAACCTGGAGGCTGGAAAAGAGCTAGATTAAACAAGCTCTGAGATTCCCCAGTTGCCTCTCATCCTTTGCCTTCTTGGATCCTTCTTCCCGCTCCCCCGTGACCGCTTCACGTGGGCTGGGAGGGTCTTTCTAAAGGGGACAGAAGATCTCTTTGCTCCCAGTGACTGAGAAGAGGCTTGAGGCAATGACCATGGTCCCTGGGAAAGCATGGCTCAGTCAGCCCTGTCTTTACCACATCACCAGTGCCATATTCCATGTTCCCAATAGGGAAAGACAAATGTCCTTCTCAACCCTGCTCCTCTGGGGACAGTCTCCTAATCAAAAGGACATGGGTCAGGATGCCACACAGGGAGAATCAGAAATCAAGTTAACTCTCCATTTTTCCTACCCCTTGGCAAGGAGCTCACATCCTTGCCTGGACATCACAGTCAGAACCCAGTCCCTGGGGAAGAGGATCCTTTTCCCAGAGCACTTCCCCAACAAAGCAGACTTCTCAGGAGTTTACACTGATTAGGGATAATTAGAGAAAACAGCATGAAATAGGAGCTGGAAATAGCAGTGGCGAACCGAAACACTTCTAAACAAATCTTCCCAGCATCCCTTCAAGAATGCACAGCACCGAGCCCTGTCTACCCTCTGCTCCAGCCAGAGTGGAGGGGTCTTGGCTGGAACTTTGCTCTGTCCTATGTCGCCAGATGATCACGTGAACACCTTTACTCCTGAGGTGGCAGGAAGTGGCAGTCACCACAGGTCCAACTGGACCGTGTGTCAACAATGCTGTGGGGGGCGGGGAGGATCGCTAATCTGACCATTTTGGAGGACAAACTGGTGATCCTTGGCTCCTCACTTCAAGTCCTAAAAATCTGCCTAACCCCTGAGTCTGGGTCTTGGCTGAAGTTCCCCATCTGGAGAATGGGCCACGGTAGTTTTCTGGTTAGAAGGAGGAGGGGTGTGTGTGGGTGTGTGTGTGTGTGTGTGTGTGTGTGTGTGTGTGTGTGTGTGTGTGTACCCATGCATACATGTATCTATATTTTTATATACACATGAATACATACGTGCATATATATATACCTACATGTGTATTTATATATTACATGGGGCTTCCCTGGTGACTCAGATGGTGAAGAATCCCCCTGCAATGCAGGACACCTGCAATCATTCCTGGATTGGGAAGATCCTTTGTAGAAGAAAACGGCAACACACTCCAATATTCTTGCTGAGAAAATCCCAACGACAGAGGAACCTGGCGGGCTACAGTCCATGGAGTTGCAAAGAGGCAGACACGACTGAGTGACTAACACATTACAAGGATTATATACATAATGTATGAGAATTGGGCCATTACAGCCTGAGACTCAAACCTGGGGCCCCAAGACTTTCTATTTCTTTTAGGCTTTTGCACCTCAGATCCGAATTCTTCACCCAAGGCTGTGATTATTCATGTTGTGTGGCTCCTGGCTTCCTGAGTGCTTCTCCGCATCAGGTCTGCAGGTTACCTGGCCTCAGGTGATGGGGCCTTTCAAGAGCACAGGCGCCAATTTCACCTCGCCCAGCCCTACAGATGGACCAGGGCTTAACAGGACAACACCTACTCACAGGACTGATTCCAATGTGCGTCCTCCTGTCTTCTCTGTTCCTTGCACTCTCTCTCTCTCTCTCTCTCTCTCTCTCTCACACACACACACACACACACACACACACACACACACACAGCAAAACAGCCTGCTTGGAAGTGGGAGGCAGAAGCAGGGTATCTATTTCTGGCAAGCTCCCCGAGGAGGCCTCAGGGACTGGTAACTTACTCCCCCTCCCCTTCTCCAATCTATCCAAGACTCTCCTCTCATGAGCCCACCCTGGATCTAGACCACCCTCTCTGCTCAGTTCCTGGCCAGGATACCCTCCTTTTCCTGACTCGCTCCCCCTCACCCCCGTACTGTAATCAGCCCTGGCTCCAGGAGCCCGGGGATGATGGCTCTGACCACCTGTACCGCCCCGCATGCTCACACCCCTGCCTTGCTCCCACCCAGGAGCCCATGCAGACCAGCTGTCCTGATTTGCCCAGGACTGAGGGGGCTCCCGGGGTGTGAGACTCGCAGTGTCCAGACATGGAGGAGAGGATGAAAAAGCAGGACGAGCTGCTCACACTGCAGAGGCGTAAATTCTGGGCTTGCCCCTCGGGCTCCTCTCACCTTCTTCCCAGGTCTCCTGAGCTCATCTCTCACCTTTCTCCAGTATACTGCTTCCTCCCCGGCCCTTGGACACGTGAGTTATCAAGGGAGGGAGTCTAAGTCAAGCAAGTCCAAAGGTTCTGGAGCGAGATGCCTAGGTTTGACTCCTGCCTCCACACAGCTGGGGGCCAATTACACAAAACACTCTAGGCCTGAGCTTCCTCCCCTGGAAAATGGACCTATTAATTATACCTACAGTAGCAAATGCTATCGGGGCCCCACCCACTTTCCCTTTTCTGTCCCCTAGAGGCTGTAAGACTTGGCTGCTAATATGGGAATACGGGTGTGGCTCTCCCAGAAATGCAGGGGAAAGTATGCCTCACTCTCTGCAGGAGGTGTCAGTTCCAACTTGTGACTGACAGGAGAGGACAGCCCCCTTGCCTCCGTGAGAGCAGACCTGGGGTGTCCCTCGCAAGCCAGAACCGCCAGGGGGCCAGGCTGAGGCGAGATGTTTCCTGCAGCCACAGCTATCCTCGGCTTCCTCCCCTGTTCCAGCCTGCTTCCTTCTCTCCTCAAGCACATCCGCACCCAATCACTTGTAAAAGAATCCTGAGCTCAGGTCTCTGGGGCGTGACCCAAGACACCTGCCTTACTAATTCGCTGCAACGATTAGATGTGACCGTGCACATAAAATGCTGAGGTCAGAGCAAGGCACCTAGTAAGATCCCACATTGCAGCTGCGCTGTCCTGACCCCGATCCCTGCAACTTAAGTCCTGCCGCCTGGAGCTGCAGGTCTGGCCTCTTCTCACTGTGCACCGCAGTTGCTATCTCGTGCCCCTGTGCGTGATACACTGCTCGGACACACCCGGGGTAAGCCAAGTGCCAGGGACCCCAGCTGCTACGCAGTCCCTGACTTCAACTCCAGAAAGTGTTTCCGAATGGAAATGGCCTAAAGTAACATAGTGCGGGGGTCGGGATGGGGGGGGGGATTGTTCTAATTTTCAAAGTAACCATTTGAAAGCCTCAGTGGTATGACAAGTAAGTAGCTTCTCAATGATCCACTGACACGGTTGAGAACTGCTGTGTCCGATCTCGGCCCCCACCGTCCCAGCCCTTCCTGGGGGAAGCCCCGCCCCAGTAGCAGGCCCATTGGTTTGAGTCGGTTTACGTGCTCGGCCATGTCCGACTCTTTGCAACCCCATGGACTACAGCTCGGCAGGCTCCTCTGTCCATGGAATTCTCCAGGCAAGAATACTGGAGTGGGTTGTTATTTCCTTCTCCAGGGGATCTTCCTGACCCAGAGGCCTAACTTGATCTCCTCTTTGCAGATTATTTACCGACTAGGTCACCAGGGAAATCCAGCATCAGGTTTAAGTCTTCTTTAAATCTGCCTCCCAGACAGATCTCCGGCAGAAGGGGCCCCCTCTCGTTTCTCACTGGATAGCCCTGTCCAGGTACAAGCTTTGTCCCTGGTGCTGGTGACTTCTCCCTGGTGCTCCTGCCTTTGATGTAGGGCACTTCGATTAAAACCCCAAAGCTGGATGTAGGACGTTTCTTGTGTATCCAGCACTACCCTGTTACAAGAGAGACAGAAGAAAACCACAGAAGTAGATGGTTCAGTCCTTATCCTCAAGACACTGAGGGCAGGCAGAAGGATCCAAGAATCACCAGATATTGATTGAGAGAGAAAAACAATAATGAACAAGATTCGACAATTTTGAGCACTCACTATGCACAAGGTGCTCTGTTCCCTGTTTTGCTAACCCTTGAGGCTCTTCTGTCCTCCTCCTCCTCGCTTCCCAGAAGGACATCTGAGTGAGAGGTGCGGCGCTCACCCAGGGTGTGTGTCTCCCCAGGCAGCCTGAATCTGGCCCACACTTGCAGCTTCGAAGCGCTACTCCTCCCAGAGCAGCCCGACCCCGAGGGGCTTCCAACCAGTGGTAAAAACAATTGTGGATACAGGGACCAGAATTCTGGCAGGGCCAGGCTGGGTGCTGGGGGGAAGGGGCAGTGAAATATGCCAGGAAACAGGGAGTGACGGGAACAGTGTGAAGCCCTGACAATGTCATATAGGGCCAAGTTCTGAGACTGAAAGCTCCTGGGAAAAGCGGGGCTCCTTCTCCCTGCCTCTTGTCAGCATCTAGTCACCCCATCAACCCTGCCCAAACAAGGAAGAAGGAAGCGAGAGAAGGCCATCTATCTGCTGGCGTCCTGGGGACGTGCTCTGCGCCAAGCACCCTCCCAGGGAAATCCTGAAGCATGAGCCACAAGCACTGTGAGTACAGCAAGCACGCCTCCGCAGGGGAGCGGCAGCCGGCCCCCTGCCGCCTCCCGCAGCCCCGGCCTGCTCCAGAGGAGTCGCAGGGCCTGTGAGCAGGGCTGGTCGGGGGGCAAGAGACCCTCACTTCCCCCAGGTGGCGGGAAGGTGGCACTGGCGGGCCAGAGGTGAAGCCAGGGTCTGCTCAGAAAGGTCTCCCTCCGGGGACTGCTACCAGATCCTCCTGCAGCCTTCAGGGTTGCGCAGATTAGGTCGGGAGCAGGGATGAGGAAACGAAGAGCTTGAGAGGTGTGATAACGAGGCGAAGGTCGAAGTGGAGCGCCCGCACTGCGTTCTTCTCGGTTACGGATCGCAGAGCGCTCACTCATACTGATGCACACACAGTGACGCGACCAGAAACCTGTTCTATCTCCTTCCCTTGTTATCTCCTCCACCACTGAAAGGTCAAACTGAAACTTCATTGCTTGGATTTAAAAGGGAATATTTAATGAATTGGATCGGAAACTCTCGTTTCAATGATGAAAAGACCAAAATCCAGGAGGGTGGGTCTGCCCAAGGTCCCAGCTGGCAAAGGACAGCCTAGAATGCGACCCAGGCTTCTGACCCATGCGACATTAAGCCTGCATATAACCCTCTCCCCCACCGTCCCCACCCTCAAATATCACTGCCAGTCTTCAGTGGTGGCCGGTGGTCTTCTCAGCTGTGCGTGACCACAAGCAGGGCTGGCAGGGAGGGGTGTGGAGAGATGGCGGAGGGGAGCTGGCGGGTGGAGTGTGCAGCCCCCTCTAGGCGTGCCAGACAATCGTGTGTGAAGGAAGCCTGGCGTGCCCAGCTGGGATTTAGTAAGGACATCAGACAGGCAGGAACAACCCGAGGGGCCCACACTTACTAGCTGGAAGTTGCTGCGGGGAGCAGTGTGTCAAGAATGGTCCTGAGGCATCTTCCAGGCTCTATGAAAATGTTTTGTGATCTGTTTGTGATGTTGGCTGTGGGCAGAGGCGACAGTCTCAAAAATACACTAGTCATTTGCCAACCCTTCCTTTATGTATAAGCATAGTGATGACAGGGTTTCCCTGGTGGCTCAGAGAGTAAAGAATCTGTCTGCAATGCAGGTGACCTGGGTTCGATCCCTGGGTAGGGAAGATTTCCTGGAGAAGGGAATGGCTACCCACTCTAGTATTCTGGCCTGTTGAACTCCATGGACAGAGAAGCCTGGCAGGCCAGGGTCCATGGGGTTACAAAGAGTCAGCTATGACTGAGTGAGTAACACACACACACAGTGATGACGCTTGAGGCTGTGGTCTTTCTTTCCCAAGAAACCCTTCTGGGTCCCTCCAAGAAGAAAATGGGCCACTCTACGGAAAATTCCAAGTGTAGGGGGGCTTAATAAATACATTCATTGGAAGAAACAGAGGGAGAGAAGACTGGAGACAGAATATTTCTGGCATCTCCTAGAGTTTTACTGCCTTTAAGTATTCCACCTTCATTCCTGGACTTCTCTTCTCCTTGGCAAAGCTGCTATGGGGAGACCCCAAAGAACTGTTCCATCCACTAGGGACCAAACTTTACTTAGAAACTCCTGAAACACTAGTAGGTCTTTGGTAAGAAATTTAGAGCCTGTTCAACCACAGAGACCTTGAAGTTCCCCCTTCCTTCCTTCCAAGAGTGAACCTGCATAGAGGCCACCTCCACCTGGAGCTTCAGCAACCACAAAGACCAGAAGGAAGGAAGGAGGGTAAGGACAATGGGGAGAGAGATGGGTTCCAGGAAGGTACTGGTTACCACAGGCGGGATCACGTCTGAGGATGGGGCCAACTGGAAGAATCATAGAAAGAGTAAGCTGAACTAGGCTCAACTCAAAAACTCAGTGGTTCCCCACTGCCTTCTAAGTCAGGTATGAAACCCACTGCATCAGACGACATCCTCCAGCACCATCCTGTCCTTGAATCTACCGACTCTTCTTTGTGTCATCTTAATGCCCTCTGCAAACTGGCCCTTTCACAATATCCTATGTGATCTCAATTTTTTCCCTTTGCTATGAATCTGACTCATGTTTTTTTTTTCCTTCCTGTTTGTTCTTGAAATGCTCAGAATTGGACCCATTCTTAAAGACTCACCTCAATGCCACATACTCCAAGAAGTCTTCACTATTCCCTTGAGTTCCATGCTGTCTGTCTCTTTCTCTTTTTAAGTCACACACACACATACACACACACACACACACTCCAATAGAAATAGGCTTAAGTCTATCCTAATTCCATCTCCCCAATCACAGAACCGTACCCAAAGATATGCCTGCTATATTGTCAAATAAACAAAAATTTTAAAAACTAAAAAAAAAAAAATAAAATAAAATAAATCCACTGCCACAAATCTGATTTAAAAATCTTAAATTCCTCCACCCCACCTTCCTTCCCTTGAAAAGGTTTTGTCCAGACCGCAGAGGCCTTTAAACATTTTTTAATAAAGTCAGGTCATGAGTGTGCATAATTCTGTGGTGTGTGCCCATCCATTGCATATGCACTGTGGACGTAAACTAAACTTAACCATTTAACTTTATTTATACTCTGGATGGAGACTTCTCTTTTAATAAAACAGAATCCGTTAAGGATTATAAACAAACAGTGTTTTATGAACTAAAACTGCAGTGTACTAGTCACTCAAGGGCAAAAACTGTGCTCTGGGAGGCTCAGCCAGCTATAAATAAAGATAAGGCCCTGCCAGGCATGGGCTTGGGCAGAGTAATTGCTGACTCCATAATCAGTCTCTCCCCTCCTCCTTCAGGCCCACAAATCACTTGGGCATTGGGTCACTGCCCACTGGATTCAGCCCAGCGACAGAGAGAAATGGCAAAGCAGTTCATTAGCTCCGAGACTGAGTGTAAACTGGGACTCATAAAACGTCTAGGTCCTGAGTCAAATGACAGAGCGCTAATCCTCGAAGCCACTGAGGAGTCTGATCACGAGCACCCAGGGGTCGAGCCTGGTGCTCGACGTGGGCCTTCATCGGGGGGCGTCTCTGCTGCAACACCCTCCCTCTCGGGGAGAACCCACACCCGCACTCCCAGCCCTCAACCACACAGCGGGGGCTGTCCATCATCCCAGATCAGATCCCAGGCTCTACCCTTAGGCCCTGTGATGGGCACGTGTGCACGCAGAGCCAATGAGCATCCACCTGGGAACTGTGCTTCCACCCCGCGAAGAGGACATCCCTTTCCAGGTTGGTCACAGGGTGGAAGAACAGGTCTTTGGCGTTTCTAGAGACCATCTTTCTGCTCCACGGAGAAAGCCCACCCACAGTGAAAATACCCTGCATGATACTACAATGACGGATGCATGTCATTGTACGTTTGTCCAAACCCATAGACTGTGCACCACTGAGAGAGGCTTAATCTAAACTGCAGGCTTTGAGTAATTACGATGAGTCAGTGCAGCTTCATCGAGGGTACAAACGCCCTGCTCTGGTGGGGGATGCTGGTCATGGTAGGGCCACACACGTGCAGAAGGAGGGCGCATGGGCAAGCTCTGTGGATTCCTTTCAACTCTGCTGTAAACCTAAAACTGCTCTGAAGACAATAAAGTCTTGGAAGAAAGAAAAGAAAAAGATAAAAGGAGAGCCTGTTCATCCCAGAGAGAACGTAGATGCAGAGATGCAGAAAGAAAGAGAGCAAAAGAGGATAAGCCCTAAAGGCGTGTAAGCCCTCAATTTCTGTATAAGTTGTGTTTCTGCCACTTTATCCTAAAGCGTCCTTATTGATACTCTTCTCAGCAACTGCATCATCTACCGAGCACCTGAGGCTGTACTGAGCATGCAGTACTCAGACTGCTGCCGTTGTTTCCGCGCGTTCACAGCTTGCTAAGCACAGGTTTTTGGACTGTCTTGTCTAATCCAAACACTACCCATGAGGCTGATGTGCTCACCTTCATTTTGCGGATGTAGAAACTGAAGCTTAGAGAGGTTAAGTACCTTCCTCAAGGTCGTGTGGCCAGTGGTTAATACAGCCAAGATATAAACTCAATCTGACACCAAAGTCATGCCTTAACCCCCACACCATGGTGTTGCAGTATGATTCCAGTTTTGCTTGCTTGAACAATGCATATATGTACGCACTCCCGTGTGTGATGGGGGTGGTATGAGCAGTGAAGGGACAGGGAGGGGAGGGGGAAGGGAGAGGGGATGAGAGAGAGAGAGAGAACTGACCACAGGCAGGATTGCAAGGGTACATGGAAAAATGGGGAGAGAGCATAGGAATATCAAAGCAGCAGGCCTGACCTCTCACACTCCAGCATTAAACAGTGTCATGAAGTTGAGGACTGTGGTCTCAGCCTTGACTCTCCGGTGTAAGGAGAACCCCGAGCACCTGGCAGGATCTCAGTAAACTTGGCTGCACAGTCACAAAGCTACTCTCTCACTTCATGCTCACAACGCTGTGTGGTACAGACAAGAGAAGGCAACACCACCTCCACTGCATGGATGGGAAAACTGAGATCCATCTAGCTGCCCAGCCTCTGCCAGATATGTGTAACACTCACCTCCTTCACCTCTGTGTCCCAGTCCACTGGCTATATTTTCTGTTTTGTTTTTATTTCTTTGGCTGCACCATGCAGTTTGTAAAATCTTGGTTCTTAGTTCTCCAACTAGGGATTGAACCCAGGCCCTCGGCAGGGGAAAGCACAGAGTCCTGACCATTGGACCACCAGGGAAGACACTATTTTCTGCTCTTTGAAAGTGTCTCCCTTGCTGTTGTCACACAGCCCTGGGCCCAGAACATTCCCTCCCTCCCACATGGGCTAAGCTGAGTTCCTCTCCCGATCCCAACTCAGAGTTCCTTTCTTGGCGTCCTCTTCCATGACCACATTGATACCCCAGGTTTATGATCCCCTTCTCTTGTGTGGCATGTTTCAATGATTCTCATTCTATAGTTGGGTTATTATTTCACTAACATCCAGCTGGCCCATCTGACTATAAATCTCTGAAGACATGGAACATCCCTGTGCTCACCATTTCATCCCAAGAGTCTAGTGCAGTGTCTAGAATGTTCTTAACAAACATTTTATGGAAGGTGAGTGAATGAATGTGTGTCCAGGATGACACGGGAATTAAAAGTGCCCCTAGGACTTCCCTGGTGGTCCAGGATCAAGAATACGCCTGCCAGTGCAGGGGACACAGTTTCAACCCTGCTCTAGGAAGAGTCCACATGCTGTGGAGCGACTAAACCCACGCGTCACAACTGCTGAGCCGCGGTGCCCTGGAGCCTGTGCTGGGCAGGAGGAGGAGCCGCCCCACGGAGAGACCCGAGCACCACAACTCGGGAGGAACCCCGGCTGCTGCAGCGAGAAAAAAGCTCATGCGCAGCAATGAAGACCCAGTGCAACCAAAAATAAGTAAATAAAGGTAATTTTTTAAAAGTGCCCCTAACACGTAGAATCCTAAAGTGGTAGGGGGGTGGTCTGGTCTCTTTGGAAAGTCACCTACTGAAGCTGGCCCAAGCCTTCTGGTTGACCTCTATGGCGGGAGACAATCCACTGGCTAAGACATCAAAAGCAAAGACCTGTGAGATGCCAAGCCTTGCAGCCTGGGCAGATTCAGGAAGCGCAGCGCACACCCAGCCCTCAGAGCAGACACAGTCATGCTCAGGGCAAGAGACGCCCGAGACAGAGAATGCCGCCCGCCTGGAGTGCAGGCCGTCCGCCTCCGTCCTGCTGGATCGGCCAGGGAGCCCCTTCTACACCCAGCTGATCATGTTTAACCATGGGCTTTTGTCCTCGCCTTATAATTACTGCCTTTTTAAGCTCAGTGGCAAAATTAATTGCCCCTTAATGAAGCAGGGTAGCAATTAAAGGCAGCGAACCTTGTGAGGAAGGAGAAACACATTTGTTCGAAGTGTATCGTCAGGAGCCCGACTTCGGAGGCATCGTCATTACGGTTGTAATTATTTTCCAAGGCTGCGTGACACCTCCTTAGACCCGATTGGAACTGCCAGGCTCTGGAGAAACCCATTGTTCCTTCAGAGTTAATTAGAGTCCAATTTGGAGCTTCCTGTCTCCTGTACAGAGAGGAAATACAATTTATTACCTCTCGATGCCCCCTGAGGTCCGCTGAGGATAAGTGGCCTTCCCTCTGGCCGGTCACACGGCTCCTAAGGCAGGGACGTGCAGATGCTGGCGGGGCCCACAGTGCGGGCTGAGCTGAGTTTCTCCACATAAAAGGAAGCACACGTGCCTTCTCAGCCTGGTGACTCAGGCAGCCACAAAGAAACTCTGCAGCCAAGCAGCCAGGCCACGTTGGTTGCGCTCCCTGTCACCCTTTAGAAGAGCTAATGCCCTTAGATTAGACAGCTGAGAAGCTGAGAGAGAGATTTAAACCTGCATACTCTGAGATGGTCTGTCTCTGGCATTCTCTAGACTCTGGAATAATACTCATGTCTCAAAGCTGAAGATGACAATGATAACCACAGACTCACCTAACACATACTGAGCACCTACTGCACGCCAGGCCCTTTGGCTCTTAGGACACCTGTGCCAGTAATGCACTGTCCCTCAACTTTACAGTGCAGAGACGCTCAGGCACAGAGAAACTGAGTCCCTCTTCCAAAGGCACACAGCGAGATGGCAGAACCAGAACACACACTTCCAGGTAGGACTGCAAACACATTCCTTCTTGGAAAATAAATGGCTAGTAAGAAAAAAATAAAACATAATAAATAAAAAATAAAATAAAAAAATAAAAATAAAAACATAAAAAACCTATTCCTTCTGGAGCACAGGCTGGTGGTGGCATTGAAAATTAACAGTTAACAATGATGCAGGGTATGGCCCACGATCCTGCTAACTAATGGCAGTTTCCATCTTTAGGACAAGGGGATCTAGGGCCTGAGGGAGCCTGGTGCCTATCAGGATTCCACCAGCGGCAGGGCTTTCATCACTTCACTTCCCCTGGCTCTGGGGTGGTGACAATGGCTTGACGTTCAAGTCCCCCCACAAGCCAGCTGGCCCCAGCCATCCTCCTGCCATCCTCCGGCCCTTCATGTAACTCCTCTTCCACTCGTCTCAGATCACCCCACCCTTCCTGTGTGATGCTCTTCCTGTCTGTCCCCACATCTGTGAGTTCTTCCAAACCCAAGTGGTGCACTCCCGGGTCTCATGACACCTTTGCCAAAAACCCACCTCACAGAGACTTCTTCCTCCTTGAAACAGCTACAGTCCTGAGTTTTTTCAAATTTCACATAAATTTGCCAAGCTGGTATGCAGATATGCATATATGTATGAATGTGTGTTGTAAAAGGAAATAGCAACCCATTCCAGAATTCTTATCTGAAGAATCCCATGGACAGAGGAGCCTGGAGAGCTACAGTCCATGGGATCACAAAGGGTTGGACATGACTGAAGTGACTTAGCACGCACGCATGTGTTTGTGTGTGTGTGTATGTATATGTATTTTATTTACTTACGTTTTACTCTTTTTTAAAGATCTTTTTTCTGATGTGGATCATTTTTTAAAGTTTTCATTGATTTGTTACACTACTGCTTCTGTTTTATGTCTTCGGTTTTCAGCCACAAGGTTTGTGTGATCTCAGCTCCCCGACCAGAGACCAAACCTGCACCCCTTGCACTAGAAGGCAGAGTCTTAACTACTGGACCCCCAGGCAAGTCCCTGTTTTTGTATTTCTTTAACACGTGATTCTAGCACATTATCTTTTTGGTGCAGTACAATCCCTGGGCCACCACCTACTAGCTAGGTGACCTTGGGGAAGTTACTTAATTCTTCGTGCCTTAGTTTCCTGGCCTGTAAAATGGAACCAATGACTGTGCCTGCCTCAAAGAGTTGTTTGAAGTCAACAGAGGGGAACCACTCAGCCTAGTGTCTGCTCAGAGTTAGTGCTCAGTACTTGGCCATGTGCATCTTCTGTCATTATAGCTCCTTGAGGATGGAACCCTGTCTGATGCTCATTTACAAGTATGCCCTGCAAGCATGTATCTCTGTGGACTGTTTGAGAGAACCTACCCTCTTCACCTTTCTTTCTAGTATTTGCACTTTCTAACCTGGTACTTTCGGAGGTGCCAGGGTGGGCATGTGGAGAGACGCAGGACCCCCAGCTTCTTTGTGGATAATGTCTGGTCCAGTCTGCCCCACGTCCAGTATCCCCAGGCTTTGGACATCTGAACACTGGCGTCTTCCTGATGCTGACTCAGCACTTTTTGCAGCATGGGTAGGGAGAGCCGGGTGCCTTTCCCTCTTCCTCCATGTCCTCCCTGCCCCTCCCCCACAATACAGCTGCTGCTGCTGAGTTGCTTCAGCCGTGTCCGACTCTGTGCGACCCCATAGACGGCAGCCCACCAGGCTCCCCTGTCCCTGGGATTCTCCAGGCAAGAACACTGGAGTGGGTTGCCATTTCCTTCTCCAATGCGTGAAAGTGAAGTCGCTCAGTCGTGTCTGACTCTTAGCAACCCCATGGACCACAGCCCACCAGGCTCCTCTGTCCATGGGATTTTCCAGGCAAGAGGACTGGAGTGGGGTACCATTGCCTTCCCCCATAATAGAGCTAGTGCCCTGCATTTCTAAAGCCAGAAGGAAGCTGCTGTACTTCCTGAAGAAAGATCCTAAGCTGATATATCCCTATCTATTTTTGCAGGTCAAAGTGAAACAAGAAGAGATATGGGCCAGCAGCTTTGGGAGCCAGCCATCAGATCTCTTTGCACCCAGAGTCCTGTCTCTGCTGCTCCTTCCACGTGGCTCCAAGCTCCAGGCACTTCCAGAGCCTTCCAAGCCTTGGTCCACTATTCCTGCTCATGTTCAGGGTCAGGATTGTTCAGGTAAGTTTTGATGGTGGTGGAAAAACCCCAATGGGTTTTGAAAAATGGAGGCAGCCCCAGCAGCCAGTGAGTGGTGGGCCCGAGTTTAACCAATTTAACTCTGCAAACTGCTCCAGCCACACAAATGCTTGGGCTGCTGCTCGGCTTCTCTTTTTAAAAGGCCGGAGATGAAATAAAAATGAATGATGACAAAATGTCCACACGGGTAGAAAAACAGAATAGCTTGAAAGCTCCAGGGCAGGAACTGACACAATTTAATTAACTGTTTGGAATAAACATGTTTGGTGCCGCTAGCAGAGCTCTTTGTGTGCCGTCACAAAATAATGCTCTTCATAAGTCTGAGATTAAACCTTCAAGAGACTAATTAAATGCAACACCTTTATTTGAAATGTTAGGAATGGCCAAGACAGCATAATATTTTCTTTGCACATTGTTCAGTGGCTGTTGTCATCGTACATAAATAGTTCCCGACCTCTGTTATACGTTGTTAAAAAATTGTCACTAATCGTGATTTGGCATTGGCACCCTATATAAAATACTTATTTCTCAAATAGTCTAATAAATGCTTAACAAGGAAACAGGATGGATCAAGCTTAAACCGTGACGGAGTGGAACTGACACATTTAATTATATCCTGGAAGTCTTAAGTTGCTCTCCAAGGCAGATCAATGATGTTTGTGACTAACAGTGTCTTTTTAAAAAAGTTGAAATACTCATAATATCTGCCATTTATTGAAAAGTTACTACAGTGCCAGATGTCAGTGTGAATCTACTATTCAGAGGAGCTTTAGAGGAATATCAGCATTCCCATTTTATAGAGGAGAAAACTGAGGCCAGAAAGGTTACATGATCTGCCAAAAGATAAACAGTCAGTAGGTGGAAGATGCTGGGATTTGAAGCTAGATCTCTCTGACTCTGTTGTTCATGACCACAAGCCATCTAATCCCTAAAACAGAAGAAACATAGCCTTGGAAATTCCAATCACACACTAATTGCATGACAAATTAAAAGGAAGTGACACTAACAGATTTTATTTGATTGCTCAGAGAAGGGCATTTTGTACTCAATGATGGTTTGGGGATAAAATCATTGTAAATGGTCTCATTAGGAAAAGATATAGCTTAACCTCACAAAGGAACATGACACGGGCTTTTTTTCATCATGTGGTAAGATTCCTTTATTAATTCCAGCTCCAAAATTCTGTTCCTGTCATCTGCAGTGCAGTCTGGCTTTTCCCTCTTAAAGAGTTCTGCAATGATTGACTTTTGGCTTGTTAGTCAACCAGTAGATGACCCAGACTCCTGAGACCCCTGGTGTACCCCGCAGTGACTGTCAACACAAGTTCAGGGAATCCAAGAAACCAGGACCCAAGAAGGGCCACTATTTTCATTGCTTTTGCTTGTGCCCATAAAAGCAAAGTGGGGCGAGATGTTGCACAACTTGAAAGATCAGGGGCATAAATAATGTAAAATGATCTTAAAAATCTGGTAATGCAATTATGTCCCAAACTAGGAAGGTCTTAAGGTACTCCCTTAACAATTAAATTCCAACAGATTCTTCCCTCCTGAGTCAGGAATGATCGATGTCAGATGATCCCACTTCAACAGGAATCTGAGCTGTAGGCACAATGAATACCACCCGGCACTGGACGGCCACAGATGCCGGACAGGACTCCCTACTTAAGTCAAGCTCTCTATACGCCAGGGACAGTGCCAAGTACTTTAACTGAGTATCTCATTTCATCCTTGTTTTACATTCCTGTTTTACAGATGATGAAATTGAGGCTCTGAGAGAGAAAGTAACTCACCCAGAATCATGCAGCCAGTGAGTGGGATTCTAACCCTGGAAATTAGACACCAAACCAGGCTCTTCTCCATTACATTTTGATTTACAATTAGATATTGCAAATATTCCTTATGCAAGCAACAAATAAACAAATAATTGGTTTGTTTTACAAAGTTGTCTGCAAATTAGCAAGGGCTTTTCTGATTTTTCCCCTCATATCCTGTTGCATTGAGGATCTGGAAGTTAATTACTACACCAGACACTCCTCAGCAGAGATAAACATTAGGGCCCCTTTCCTTGTGTGTCTGCTCTTATGATCTGGTCCAGGCAAGCCTGCAAATGGCTAATGAGGTTAAATATAAAGTAAGATAAAGCTGTGAGACTGTGCAGGTTTCTCAGGGACAAGCAGAAGACACCTGGGTCTAAACAGTAGTCTAAATAAGGAAAGAGAAATGGTCTCCGTTCCAGACTGAGATCAAGAACAATTTCCCATACTACTTCACAAATGTGCGTACACGTACACACACACACACACACACACACACACTCACACTTTTTTTCTCACACACGTCACATAGGGATATAAGGGTTTGGGGTGGAGTAGTCACTGTCACCTCTTTGTCAGGAGTACCAAGAGATAGATACAAGATACAGAATATTAAAAAGCAGAGACATCATTTTGCTGACAAAGGTCTGTAAAGTCAAAGCTATGGTTTTTCCAGTATTCATGTATAGATGTGAGAGTTGGACCATAAAGAAGGCTGAGCACCGAAGAACTGATGCTTTCAAACTGTGGTGCTGGAGAAGACTCCTGAGAGTCTGCTGGACTGCAAGGAGATCAAACCTCTTGATCCTAAAGGATATCAACCCTGAATATTTGTTGGAAGGACTGATGCTAAAGCTGACACTCCAATTCTTTGGCCACCTGATGTGAAGAGCCAACTCACTGGAAAAGACCCTGATGCTGGGAAAGACTGAGAGCAGGAGGAAAACGGGGTGGCAAAGGATAAGAAGACTGAATGGCATCACCGACTCTACGAATATGAATTTGAGCAAACTCCAGGAGATAGTGAAGGACAGGGAAGCCTGGTATGCTGCAGTCCATGGGGTCACAAAGAGTCAGACATGAACAACAACACAGAGGTAGAAGGTGAGAGGACTGATCTGGGAACCAGGTAATCTGACACCCATTCTTGGGCATCACTTAAGCATTGTGACCTCAAATAGGAGTTTCCATCTGAACAAGAGACATCCTATCTACCCATCTCCAGAGGACCTGGAGATGTAGAGCAACTTCCAGATACCACTCTGTAAATAACCTGTCATTCTTAAAGGACTCCCGGGGCATGTGGCTTTGGGGATTGGCAATTTGAACTCATTCCAGAGGTGCTGGAAATGAGGCCCCCACAGCTTAGAGGAAGCAAAACTCAAACCTTTATCTCCCCTAAGAGAGACAAGCCTGCAGCATTTTGCAGCTGGACTTCTAGATGTGAGAGGCGTGGCAGTGGACCACACCGTGGGACTTGGAAGGCTGGCAGGCCAGGAATTAGGGCAGGGAGTGAAGGAGAAAAGCAAAGTATAAAAGACACTGGGATCAGCGTTTTCAAAGGAAGCAGCAATTCCCTCCTGCTTCCCATTGAGCCAGTGGCTCCTGGCCTGACCTGGACCATCTCCCTTAGCACAGCAGGTGGCTATTTCATTAAATGCACCATTTACACCCAGGCGTGCCTAGGAGTGCATTCCCTCCAAGGTACATGGCGCTGCTTCCCCCTTTCACTGGGATCAAACCTCCTGCCTTCTTTCTGAGACTTTCCTGAGCTCTGCCCACTGCACCATGGGGCCTGGGTTCTAACGGCCCAATCGCACTGAAGGTGTGACAATCACTCCAAAGCTTGGAGTGACAGCTTTGGTGGGAGGAAAATCAGTGCTGGGACAACTCTCCAGTCAAGGCCCACCTGAGCTTCCTCTGCAGGGCACAGAGCATGCAGCGTCTGAGGGACTCTGTCAGCACAGGCAGAAGTGGGACTGGCCAGGAGTTCACTTGGCATCAGGGGCATACTTCGTGGGAAATCTATTTAGCTGGATGACCAGGTCATTCGGAACTAATTTCTTCTGGGTCCCCATTAAAAGCAAGCCAGGGACTTCCCTGGGGGTTCAGTGGTTAAGAATCCAACTGCCAATGCAGGGGATATCGATCCTATCCCTGGTCCTGGAGGACAACATGTGCAGCGGAGCAACTAAGCCCATGTCGTACCACAACTCCCGAAGTCCACGTGCCTAGAGCCCACGCTCCACAACACGAGAGGCCTGCACCTGGAGAGTAGCAGCCACTCAGCGCAACTAGACAAAGCTCACAGGCAGCAACAAAGACCCAGCACATCCAAAAATAAATAAAATAAATAAAGATCAAGCTAGAGAGCCCAGAATAAGATACTCATCCTTCTCCCTTCAAAGGGCTGGCTGTCCTTACAGGATGTGTGAGCATGTGGCTCCACGGTAAGGAAAAAAATGAGAGAGAGGCAGAAGAGCAAGGTGGTTAGGGTACGGAATGGACTTGGGAGCTGCCCGGATCTGGGTTCAAATCCAGTCTGTGGCACTTACAAGCTTAGTGACCTTGTTCTGTCTTTCTGTGCCTTGGTTTTCCACTCTATCAAATGGGCATAATCAGAGCCTCTCCCAGTCTGATGTTGGAAGAGCAAAGAAGATAAAAATATGTATGACACTCAGTGCAAGATGAAATCTCAAAGCTGTCACTCCCATGATGATGAGCATCATCACCATCATCATTGTTACTGAAAGGTCAGCAGACAACGGTCCCCTTGGTCAGGCAACACCAGGCTGGGGGAGGCCATGTGACGGGGGTATAAAGAGGCCCAGGTTTGGAGTCAGAAGCCTTGGCTGGAATGCCTGCCCTGGAACTTACAGCATATTTCCAGTGCACGCTCATGTAAATTGGGCAAATTCAAGCATGTGCATTTGCTACAAAGAAGAAGAGAAAGTCAACCGCTGAAATTGCTACCTGCCCTGCTGCTCAGTCAGAAGGCCGACGCCCTGGGAGCAGGAGTATGGAATGGGAGATGCAAACCTGTTGCTCTCCTGGTGTCTCAGCTCCCCCGCACTCCTCATGCATGTGCATCTCAGCAGGCCGGGAACTGAGAAACTCTCCTTTTTTTCCCATAAAACATGCCCTCAAAATGAAAGCCAACTACTTCAGCTGGCACTACACTGGAAAAACTGATGACTTCCAACTTTGGAGGGCAAACTGGGTGGACATAGCTCTTGGGGTTGGGATTGATTTGTGTTATTTTTCAGGGTCATTTTTATGAGACTGTTTTCTTGCTGAGTGTATGAGCTGACAGTCTCCTGCTGAGCTGCAAGGACACAGGACAAGCACCTCAAGATCCGCATCAGAGGACATGGTGGCAAATCTGGGACTGACCAGGGGATCCAGTGCCGATAGTGACATAAACTCTGTCACAAACATGGGGAGAGTTATTTTCTTCCCTGTCCGTTTCAGCATCCCAGTCCCAGGCTAAATGGGTGGTGGAGGTGGGGGTGGGTGGCTCGGATTCCACCATCCCCTGCAGGTCATATTCTCACTGCATAACAACAGAACTCCCACCCCAACCCCAGGGAGCAGAGAGGGGGCCTCCCCAAATTAGTTATTAGCCTGGTTTAGCTACAAGCCATTTGCAGCTCCTGGTCTCCAGAAAGGTGGCACTTTCCCTTTTTCAGGTTAAAAGCATTCTAAAAATACCTTCAGAAGGCTCTGAGGTCCCACAGCCTTCCCTGCTCTGGTTTTAATCCAGTTCACATCTCCTATGGCATGTGTGTGGATAAGACATCACGTTGGCTCACGTAGGCCAGGTTTCTGAACGCACAGCTGAAGACTGATAAGTTGCTTCAATTCAAGTTACAAGGCCCAACTCTCACTCCACCTGGGCCCAGAAGAGGGCAGGAGGACTCCCACAACCCCGCTTAGACTCAGCGCAAGTTTCTCCTCCTCCTAAGTCACATCAGTCATGTCCGACTCTGTGCGACCCCATAGACGGCAGCCCACCAGGCTCCTGTCCCTGGGATTCTCCAGGCAAGAGCACTGGAGTGGGCTGCCATTTCCTTCTCCAATGCAAGAAAGTGAAAAGTGAAAGTGAAGTCGCTCAGTCGTGTCCGACTCTTCGTGACCCCATGGACTGCAGCCTACCAGGCTCCTCCGTCCATGGGATTTTCCAGGCAAGAGCACTGGAGTGGGGTGCCATTGCCTTCTCCCCAGCGCAAGTTTCCAGTCTTTGGCAAATAGACAAACAATGATTTTTCTCTCCCTGAACAATCTCTGAAGTCCAAAAACTTTGTTTCTAGCTTCCAAACTTTACAAAGCAATGGAAATTATATCGGGCAATTTACAGGCCACTTTGTAGAACCTCCAGCCTCTTAACAGATATGATACCCTGTAAACTGTGGCAGAGACAGTGTTTCATTTGAGTGACTGGCTAGGTGGTATCACAGCACCCCTGCAGTCTCCCTGTCTCCACCAACAGACTGTCAGACAACATCAAGATAGTTGGCATTTTTTTGTTCGTTTTGAAACGCCCAGGCCTGGGTTTTCTCTTTGGCTCCAGGACAGGCTGTGTGTCAGGCACAGCCTGCTTGCATTCTCCCTGGGGGCTTGTCCCAAATCAATACTAGTTAATTACCACTTGGGCAGAGAGGAGCTTGGGATCTCTGCCTCACAGGTTGGGAAGCCCCATCATCAACACAGCATCGACTCTCGCTCTAAACCTGATATAATAGCTCAACTTTTGCCTTTGGTCTCCACCTTGGCCTCCAGTTCTGGTTATTGGTTTCAGGTGTTTTCCTTTGACCTAAACCTATGGAGGTGAGCAACATGACACCCGAGTCCCTTCACTTGCAGGTGCTGCCCCTGAGCCCTACCCGCCCAGCTGAAATCTTGACAAGGTCCTTTGATGCTGCCAGCCTTTCCGAGTCCCTGAGGAACAGAGACTGCTGATTCTCCATCACTGAGTCCTGCTCCCATGACGTCTAACCCGCCATGCTATGCTGGCAGCCCTGTGGCGTCGCCTATGTTACCTGCACAGCCACAGTCTCCATGTCCTGGGGTCTGCCGCCTGCCAGACATCCAGATGAGCCTGACTTTGCCCCTTCTGCTAGTCCTAGGGTTCTAGGCCCAGCCCCTGCCTGCCTGTCTCATATGATTTCTGGGAATGGGGCGTGTCCAGGTGAAAGAGGACACATAGGCTCCAGGGTTAGACTGTTGGCTTCAAATCCCAGCCCCAGAGCATCACTGGCTGAGCAACCTTGAACATGTTCCTCAGTCACTCTGTGCCTCAGTTCCTTCATTATAAAGTCAAGATAGCCCCAATGGAGTTTTGAGGGAGTTAAATCTGATATAATCTGATTAAAAACAATAGCAAGGTGCCTGGTAACTTTCAAGCACACAATAAATATCAGCTTTGTATTAATCAAGTGTTCTGTTGACATTGAGGTATTCTAAAATTTATCTTGAAATCTGGAACAAACTGAGAATGAGGATTAGGAAAATGAGCATGATTTGTGGGAATGTTCTTTTTGAATGTGTATGCACCCTTTATGACTGCAAGGAGATCCAACCAGTCCATCCTAAAGGAGATCAGTCCTGGGTGTTCATTGGAAGGACTGATGCTGAAGCTGAAACTCCAATACTTTGGCCACCTCATGCGAAGAGTTGACTCATTGGAAAAGACCCTGATGCTGGGAGGGATTGGGGGCAGGAGGAGAAGCGGACGACAGAGGATGAGGTGGCTGGATGGCATCACTGACTCGATGGGCATGAGTCTGAGTAAACTCTGGGAGTTGGTGATGGACAGGGAGGCCTGGAGTGCTGTGATTCACGGGGTCGCAAAGAGTCGGACACGGCTGAGCGACTGAACTGAACTGAACTGAAGCTCACCAAGGCTTTTCCAAATAACCTTCAAAACAAGCCCACAGCAAGCCATCTTTTGACCATACCTTTTGGCAAAGAGAATGCTTTACTTACTTAGGAACATTAGCAGAGGAAGTCGTCTAAAAATCAGCTCTGAGAATCCAATAGGAAGAAAAAGCTAAAGACAGACATTTGACCTACCAGCTTCAGCAAGGCTTGGTTACAGCAACTGTAACAGGCAGCTGCAGTTTCTGGTAGCCTAGTGTCCGTGGCTGGTGTTTGAGCTGACCAACCCTGTGTCTGTGAGTCAGATAACGACCAGTTTACAGAGCATATCCACATATTTGCCCCGACAAAAGGACAATGCACTCAAATCTTCCCTATCAACACGGTCAGCTTTCGACATTCCTGCTCAGACAAAGCGAGACTGTTCCAAGCACTGTCAACACCTCGGTGTCTGCAACTGATAGCATCAGAGCCATTTCTCCTGGCTCAAGTCACATTTACATGATGCAACATCACGAACAATTTGGATCTGAAATTAATGTACTGAAAACTCCAATGCCCCATAAGCTGCTAAAAGCACAAACCTTCTGTCCTTGGAAAAATCAAGTCACTGGAGCAAACGGCCCCTCAATGAGCAAGGATCTCAATTCTAATACGGATCCAGGGCTACAACTGAGAGAAGGTGAGAAGAGGATGCAAACCTTGGTCGGCACATCAGTGGAATGAGCCTGCATCCCCACATAACGTGGGGGCCTTGACTCTTTGGAAGAAACCTAAGGCAAAGTTCTGGGATTTTCCTTTTCCTTTAAGGGCTTACAGGGGACATGGATCTAAGATAACACTCCCCAACTTCTCAAGTGACAGAGGCAAGCTGTGGCTGCCTTTTCTGAAAACACAGAATGGGGCACAGACAGGGAGAGAGTTTGCTTGTGCACCTTGGTTAGAAGGAACATTTTCTCTACAAAGTTGTGAAATGCTGAACCTTGTTCAGCAGTACTTCCTACAGATGTGTCCCCAGGACACTAGTCTCCAGCGATGTTCCATCATAAAATGGATCCACTACATGTATGTGTATGGCTGAGTCCCTTTGCTGTCCACCTGAAACTATCACATTGTTAATCAGCTATACTCCAGTATAAAATAAAAAGTTAAAAATATAAAATAAATTGGGAGAAGAAAAAAATAGAAGCCTTTTTAAAATAGTTACTATGTGCCAGGACCTATGCTAAGTTACTTTCATTAATCCCAGTCATAATGGGATTTTATATACTTTCTGTTGAAGCAAAATATGCTTTGAGCTCAACGAATTTTCACAAACTAAACATATACACGTAACCAGCACCGAAGTCAAGAAATAAAACATGAGCAGTACCCCCAAGTCCCTCTTTGTGGTCCCTTCCAGTTACTGCACCTACCTAGGGGGAGACACTGTTCCAGTGTCTAACTGTAAAGATTTGTTTTGCTGGTTTCTGTGAACTATACAAACGAAATAATAAATGGATATTTACTGAAAAAATAAATAAATAAAAAATAAAATGGATCCATAACTGGGTAAACGTGGAAACAACGCAGGTTTTACAATGCACGTCAGCACATTAAAGTTTCTTAGAAGTCCGGCAGTAAAGAAACGTATTTAACTTATTTTAACCTAGAAATTCTCAAATGTTTTTGGCTACAGCACTTTTTAATTTACTAGCCTCTAGAAGCTTCAGGAAATAGTCTGAGAAATGGCAGACTTATTATTATAAGCCACCCAGTTCACTCTTCTGACTGCTAAAGAGAAAAGCAATGACTCTCATTCCAGCTCATTCCCTCCTGACAAAGAGTGAGAAATAGATGTGCTGGTAAAGGAAAGACTTTGAAAACGTGGTTTCCTCTAAGACAGCTATCCTGCAGACAGCCACAAAGCACATGTGTACACACACACACAAGGCCAGACTACATCTCATTTAAGGACCCTTAAGACTCGAACTGAGGACATCCTGATTGACTCCCATCCCCAAAGGCTACTCTGACAAGCGTCTTGCTCAGTGTATCAACAGTCTTCCTGCCCCAGCAGCCTGGTCCTGGGATCAGCAGGAGGAAGGGCATTCCCAAGCTGTGGAGATGGGAAGACCCAGCTGTACCCCCTTCTCTGCCCAGCCCGGGCTGTTCCTCCTCTTGAGGGCAGCTTTCATCAAGAGTTCAGTGGAGACCATCTTCCATCTCTTTTCTAGTGGGCACCGGGCAAAATCTTTAAGAATAATCACTCGGGGATTTATAAATGAATAAACCATGGCTCAGGTCAACTAGCTCATGTCTGCCTTGTCAGAAACATAAAGGTCCCTGATGATGCTTAGAAAGCCATCATAGAGGACTTCTGCTTCTAGAAAGCTGGAATAGACAGTTTTCCTTATTTCTTCCACTGACTTTCATTTAAAGTCCTCAACATGATATGAAACAAGTATCAGAAGACTCTAAAGCGTATGGAGATGAAGGCAGCCTGGCTCAGGATCTGGAACACAAAGAATGACATGATGGTGAGTTCCTTGGGTTTTCCTTTTGCCTCCCCTATCCCAGACCAGCACCCCAATAGATCAATGGAAACAGAACAACAAAGGCTGCTGCCTTTGTCAAAGGAGCAGAAAAGAGGCAGCCTGGTAAGCAGAAAACTTTGAGATCATAACTGCTCTACTCCAGCCAAATCTGTGGCTTCATCTCTACAAGCACTGGCTGAATGGGGAAGCTTCTGCCCTCATCAGCCAGACAAAGCATCCCAACCCCTTGCTGCGGAAGGATCTGTAAAGGCCAAGTTATCTCTGAGTGGTAATGAAATCCTTCACCACAATGTCACTGGAGATCATGTGAAGGGCCTGGTCTTCTAGACTCAGCTGTTGACAGGTAACAGGGTGTCTCTTCCTAACAATCTAACCACTACAGTGGTATCAGGGGAGTCTTGGGGAAGCTCAGTATTTTCACCACTGCCCAGAGATAATAAGGGCATCTTTGCCCCTCTGTGGTGTTGGGGAAGCCATATGGGGAGCAGTAACAAGTCACTCTTGCCCATCAGCCAGGTGGTATCAACAGAGGGCTAGAGAGAGTAGAATTCTCACTTTCATCCAGTCATAACAAGGAGCTCTCTCTCCCAGGAATCAATGGGGAATTAGAAATTTCACCTCTGGCAATAACAAGCCAGTGCCACTCCCTTCCACTGTCAGAGGAGTGTCAGGAGCCAGATAAAACAGAAGAGTTAAATAGGATCCAGAGTTCCATTACATAATACCTAAAATGTTCAGTTTCAATAGAAAAACCACCCATTGTACCATGAACAAGGAAAGCCACAACTTAAATTTTAAAAGACAATCAAAAGGTGCCAAAGCTGATGTGAATTTTTAAAGAAGTCATCATAAAAATGCTTCCATGAGCAATGAAAATATGCTTGGCGCAGATACAAACCTAGAAAGTCTCAGCACAGAGACTGAAGATGAAAGAAGAATTAAATTGAAGTTTCAGAAATGAAAAATACAATAATCAAAATAAAAAAAGCTCAATGGGTGGGCTCCACAGCAGAATGGAATGAAAAGAAGAAAGACTAAGTAAGTTTGAGGATAGGACAACAGAAATGACCTAATCTGAACAAGAGAGAGAAAACAGACTGAAAAGAAATGGACAGTGCCTCAGAGATCTAACATTTGTTGCCACTGGGAGACCCGGAAGAAAAAAGACAATAGAGTTGTACTTGAGGAAATAACAGCTGAAAATGTCCCAAATTTGGAAGAGAAGACTGCAAATGAAAGAAGGTGAGCACTCAAACAGGATAAACCCAAATAAATCTGTGCATTATAGCCAAAGTTTTGAAAAGTAAAAATAAACAAGCAAAAAAAGCAGTGAGCAAGATATACCACCTAACCTATAGGGAAAAACAATTCAAATAACAGCAGATTTCTCATCAGAAACCATGAAGTTCAGAAGGAAATGACAAAAAATTTTTCCAAGAGCTGAAAAAAAAAAAAAGAAAAGAACTGTTGATCCTAAATTCTATACAGCAAAAGCATCCTTCAGAATGAAAGGAAAATCAAGACATTCTCAAATGAGAGATGAAGAGAATCTGTCATAGTAGATTTATCTTAAAAAATGACTAAAAGAAATTCTGTAAATAGAAAGAAATGAACATCAGAAAAAACAAAGAACAATGGGGAGGGCAAAAATATAAGTAAATTTATTTCCCATATCCTTTTAAGGTTTCTAAATTTTGTTTGTAGCTGAAGAAAAATTATATCACCACCTGCTGTGGTTCTTAATGTACAGAAAGGAAATATTTAAGACAATCACATTTTAAATTGTGGATGGTAAAGGGACATAACTGGCGGTAAGTTTTCTACACTTTACTCAAACTGGTAAATTGTCAAAACCAGTGATAATAATGTGTTAAGTATAATATATATATAACATAATATCTAGAGAAGCCACTTGGAGAAGGCAATGGCAACCCACTCCAGTACTCTTGCCTGGAAAATCCCATGACGGAGGAGCCTGGTAGGCTGCAGTCCACGGGGTCGCTAAGAGTTGGACACGACTGAACGACTTCACTTTCACTTTTCACTTTCTCACATTGGAGAAGGAAATGGCAACCCATTACAGTGTTCTTGCCTGGAGAATCCCAGGGACGGGGGAGCCTGGTGGGCTGCTGTCTATGGGGTTGCACAGAGTTGGATGCAACTGAAGCAACTTAGCAGCAGCAGCATTAGAGAAACTACTAAAAAAGCCATACAAAAAGAGACATTCAAAAACACTATAAATGAATCAAAATGGAATTCCTTAAAAATTATCATATAACTTACAAGAAGACTGGAGGAAAAAAGAAAACTGCAAAACAAAAACCAGATCACACAGAAAACAGAACATAAAACAGCAGACCCAACATACCAATAATTACATTAAATGTAAATGGTCTAAATATATACTAATTAAAAGACAGAGATCTCTGGATTTTTTTTTTTTTTTTTTTGAAAGCACGATCCACTATAAGCTAATAGGATGTGAACAAAAATTTTATGTAACTACTTTCCTTAAAAGGCAGCTGGTACATGTCCTTTTCCCTTCTTGGGTTTTCTTCCATTTGGCCTCTTGGAAAATGTATGTGATGGCTGCCACACCAACTTAGCCTACTGGGGTAAGGTCACAGCACAGGAATAATGGAAGAAAAAGATAAAGCAACCTGGCTCTCTGAGTACCTGTTTGAGCAGAGATGTGACACCAACTGGACTTCCTCCTCATGAATTCTTAGTTTACAGACAAATAAATCTCTACTTGTTCAAACCCTGTTACCACGTGGTTTTATATTCCTTGCAGTTGAATATAATCCTCACTGACACCAAAGAGCTGCACTTACTGAGAGCTAGTATGGGTCTATCATTGTGCCAAGCCCTTCACAAAGATTATTCTAATGATTTGAGAAGGAAGGTGGTCACGTTAACACACTACATCTGCCCAGTGCAAACCTATTTAGTGTAACTCTAGGGCCTGGACTGCTGATCTCAAAAGCGTACTGTGAAACCTAGTGAAATCCTCCCAAAAAAAGGCTTGGCGGAAAGATTTCCTTCCGTAATCACACAAAACCATGATAAACTCAGAGAAAGCTTTTATTCATCAGGCATTTCAGAAAAGCTGGCTGAGATTCTCTTTGAATCCATTATCCCCTTGGACATAATCAATCTATTAATCAATCAACTCCCGTTTCATTCAACAAACATTTATAAGGGCTTAATGGTGCCAGGCCCTGAGATAAGCCAGGAGAATGAGTCAAGTGACACAAACCTATTCCTCCAGGGGTCCCATTATGGCACTGAATTCATTTACTCTGAAAGTTAGATGTTTCCACATCTCATTGCTTAGCTCCAAGCCTAAGATATCAAAGGAGCAGACTATAGGGGCTCATGGGTGAAGTCAATTCTCCCAGAAATCCTGCTGTTCCATTCCATCTACACTTTTGAGAATTCAGGTCAATTTTTCCCTTTCATGGCAATGGAGACTTTGATGTCTCACCTTGCAGAGAGGAGAAGAAAGGGCAGAAATGCTTCAGAAAGGGTGGCCAAAAAAGCTTTGAGATCATGCCAAGCCCCAGCAGAATGGCTTGGTCTTTCCTCTATGCTCCCTGGAATGAAAGGTGGATTTTTCTAGCTCCTCTCACTCCCACGTCTCCACCAGCTCTCGGCTCCTGGCAGCGCCAGCACTCACGTCCAGGGCTAACAGTCAAAATCGCCTCCTTCTTCTTCGACAATAAAATACAGCAACCATTTGGCATCCCAGGGGCGCCCCAGTCTCCTGACCCCTGGCTGGGTCCCAGGGGATTTGTGGTCGGCTGCTAATCAGAGTCCCGGCCACAGCCATTTCCCATGACATAGCTGGAATTCTCTCACTGCCTGCCCCCTCGGCTTCAGTTACCCAGCCGGGCTGAAACTATGTGCTCCCCTCCCACCCTGTCCATCACTGCCCCTTCCTTAGGTTCTGCCTCTGCACCCGCCCGCTGGTCAGACTCCTGAGGTTCTCAGTGGGGAAGCTGCAAACCTCTCTCCCCTTTTATTACTGACCCGCAACCCACCTCCTACACGCCTTCAGCCCACAAGGCTTTCAAGCACCCTCCTCTTGAGCAATGATAAACCCCACTGCCAGAGAAGTTTAAAGAGATACAGCCAAACTGATATCAAGAAAAGAGGTCAAGTGTGTGATTGTCAAGCTGTGATCATAAAGCAGTTGTCTTTACTTTGTCATTTCTGGTTAATATGCCTACAAACTAGAAAACCAGTCTCTCTGCCCTTTGGCAGGGCTCATTCTTAGCCTAAGAGCAAGAAGGAATGTTTGTCAACCACAGCACAGGTACTGTATACTGTGGAGCACTGAGGGCCATGGATTCTCCAGCAAGGCTGCCCGGGGTGTAGCCCAGCTCCTCGGACTTAGGTCGGGGCTTGTAGGCAAGTCACAGAACCTCTCTGGGCCTCAGTCACCTCTCTGGACAATGAAGAAAACAAGAGGGCCACCTCCCAGGCTTGTCATGGGTACTAAATGAATTCATATTTGTTTTACAGGGCAGGAAGAGTCATATCTGCTTTTGTAAAGAAATTCAATGTTTCTGTGATATTCTGTTTGTTTTCACAACAGCTTGATGAGGTTATCATTCTGTTTAAAGAAAACTGTATTAGATGTGACTGAGTTGTAGAAACTTGCCTGTGGTCAGATAGTAAGTGGTTGAGCTGAGACTTGAACTTGGGTTGTATTTCCTGTTACAACAGTGTTTCTCAGAGTGAGTCCCAGACCACCTAGGAGTTTAGCAGAAATGCAAATTACCCAGTCCCACCCAGACCTCCTGACTCAAGACCTCTAGGGGTGGGTCCAAAGATGTTTTAACCAGTCCTTGGAAGGACTGATGCTGAAGCTCAAGTTCAATCTCCAATACTATGGCCATCTGATGTGAAGAGCCGACTCATTGGAAAAGACCCTGATGCTGGGAAAGACAGAGGACAAGAGAAACAGGGGCAACAGAGGATGAGATGGTTGGATGGCATCACTGACTCAATGGACATGAGAGTTTGAGCAAACTCAAGGAGATAGCGAAGGACAGGGAAGCCTAGTGTGCTGCAGTTCACAGGGTCGCAAAGAGTTGGACACAACTTAGCGACTGAACAACAACTGGGAGGACGTGATACCGAAAGGTTGAGGTGAACTGTCAGCACCTCCCCACAGAGCATGAGCAGGGTCTCCCATCTTCTCTAGCTCCTGGTAACTGGTACAAAGTGAACACCAGCAGCACACACGCCTCTCAAACAACACATGGAATCACAGGTCTTCTGTGTGTAAGGTGTTGTGCTAGACACCAGGAGGACACAGAGAAATGTGAATGCCTTGCCTGAAAAAAAAAAAAATACTTATTTGCCTGAAGATAATTCATTAATTATCAAGTTCAAATAAGGATGTGCATAAAGTTAGCCAACAACACAGACAGTAAAAGGAGTCAGAACCATCAGCATTCCAAGGCTGCAGGGGGTCAAACAGAGCTAAGTGCAAACCCTGGCTCCCATTCTCATCCGCTGGAAGTTCAGTGAAGTCCTGTGACTTTGCTGTGCCCGGCTTCTTGGCCCTCCTCATGCGGCTGTTCTAAGAATGAAATTAAGGCAACCATCTTACATGGTGCCTGGAACATAGTGCAGGGATCAGTTACTAAACGGCTGGAGTCATTGCTGAGATCCATCTCCAGATGATATGGGTTTCATTGCCGAATCATGACAGAAAGGTAAGGTGTGGGCAGGGAGACAGCACTGAGGGAGGAAGACACACAGAGAATGGGGGACTTGAGAACTTGATTTCAAGCAAGATGAAAGTCTCATAGATGAACACAAGGGAAAAGAAGAAAACGGTGCATTGATTACTAAAAAGGGAAACTGAAAGGCGTCCCAGGCTAACAGTCAGGAGGCCAGATCACTCTTATCTGCACAACTTTCACCCTAAGTGTGCAGACTCAAGCACAGGAAACCAAAGCTGTACTCAAAATCCCAGGGAACCGTGGCCTCAGATACAAATTTTCTGAGCAGGCCCTGTTTAATCACCAGGAGTTAGGAATGATGTTGTAGATATTTCTATGGCGGTTCCTTTTAATCTGGATATTTCCTGTAGGAACATCTGAACTAACTTACATACTGAGAAAAGTAGCTGAAAAAAACTGAAATTCTGATTTCCCACATTTTCTCCCTGTTCTGGAGGCCTAAACCTTCATCAAAGTGATTAAACAGACAGCATGGGCTATTAGCTCAGAGGTGTATGCGTGCTTAGTCATGACCGACTCTTTGCGACCCCATGGACTGTAACCCACCAGGCTCCTTTGTCCATGGGATTTCCCAGGCAAGAAATACTGGAGCAGGTTGCCATTTCCTACTGCAGAGGATCTTCCTGACCCAGAGATCAAACTCACATCTCTTGTTTCCTCCTCACGTCTCCTGCCTCACTAGGCAGGAGGATTCTTTACCACTTGTGCCAAAGGGTAAAATAGTCTGGAAACTTCAATTTACCTTGGCCTCAGGCATACCTGGACATACCAAAGATGTTCAGGAACCATTTCCTGGACCACAGAAGAAGGGGGGACACACTAACTCCCATCCTCTTCCAATCTTGTGACTTGTAGGCTAGTTTTCCTTTCAAATTCACTGAGGCCAATTCCTCAGACCAATGCCCTGTTAGCTCCTTTGGGGCCTGGGCAGAAGTGGTGCTTGTGGGCCTGGCTGAGAGCAGCACAGAAGCAGAGAGCAGAGTGAACCAGAAGATCATGGGAGATGGGCACTGAGCTCCCCCCAACCCTCACCCCAGTGATTTATGTTCTGGGAGGATTTTAGCAAATCAAGATGTTTTGGCTGCTCCTTTTCAAAGCCAGGGTAAAGCAACCCAAGACATCTCAACATGACCACATTTTTGAAAGCCTAGTCTATTGTTTTAGAATTTCCCTTGAAGGTCCTCTAAGTACCACCCTCAGACTCCCCACCAAGACCAGTAAATACAAGTCAATGGGAGGGAAAATGTGATCTGAAATATTTCCTCGAATTTATTTCCCTTGGAGACTGCTTCACTTCCCAAGGTCCCACTCTGGGAGGTGGGGGGTGGGGGAGTCACGACCGCAAAACCTTTTCCCGAAGAAGCAGCAGAGTCTGTGGTTCCCTTCTGCTCGACTGTTTCAGTACAAATTATCTCTGTGGCTTCAGGGTGTGCTTCTACTCTGGGTGGGATGTTAAAAGGACTGACTGTCTGCTGCATTACTCAGCCCCAAAGTATATGCCATTGGGGGCAAATTTGGCTTCTGCATTTTCCCTTTCTTCCTGGGCTGTGCTCTCCTGTCTGTGAGTCAGCCTTCTCTGGAGCCGGACGAGCCAAACCCTCCGGGCCCTGGCTCTGCCGGATCAGGAGCAGCTGTCTGGGTTGGGGGCAATGACCGTGCCCTTCCCTGCTGCTGCGCAGAGCCATTTTTCTCTGGGCCCAGGGCTGCTTTTATCCCTGGCATTCCTGCGATCAGGATTATCGGATCTGGGCCTGTCTCACTGGGTTGCTTTCTACTTCACTTAACTGCAAGCTGACTGACCCCAGGCCCCGTCCTCTGGTTTTCCATGCACGGCTGGCCACTCCAACCTGGCACCCCCAAGGCCTCACTCATGGACAAAGGTGGGGGTCAGGAAAACCATGAGGATGCTATCTCACAGGACACTGAGGTGCCAGCCCCTGCAGGGCACTCATGGTCCTGCCTCTCAGGGCCAGTCACAGCCCCAGCCGCACCTTGATTTCCCACATCTCAACCAGCAGTGACAGTAGTGATAACCGGTGTCCTCCTGGGCCTGGGGGAGGATTAAGGAAGGCAATACACAGATGCAAAGCAATTGCAGAATGCCTGGCAGTAACTTCTGGGGAAACGGGAGATCTTTTTACCCTTTCTAAACTAGATGGGCAGCTGGGCGCACCTGCCTTACCTACCCCACAGCACAGGCCTGCTGGAAGGAATGAGTCATGCAAAATATGTAAATATATGGAAAATCTCCAAAGGCTACAGGTCTAAGGAAACATTATCATGATCCACGTATATGCGATGAGTCTTAGCTTGAGCCCAGAGAGGTCCTATTGTACAGTGTCTGTCAACAGATCAGAGAAAGTTTCGGGGCCTCCCTTTCTGCACATCTTGAAAACATTTCCAAAAGTCAAAAATAAGGGTGTGGTAGCAACTTTGTTGCTTTGTCTGCTGAATATAAAAACAGCTAACATTCATTGAGCATGTACTATGTGTGAGGGACTCTTCTAAGTGCTTTACACATATTAGGATCGCATTTCATCCACACAACCCCATCCACCCACTCATTCATTCGCTCAGTCACAAGTGCCCTTCCCAGACATCACACAGCTCTCTCTCACCTTCCTCCAGATGTCACTCAAAAGTCACTTTCTCAGCAAGTGCTCCTCTGGCTACCTTTAAAAAATTAGTTTTTACTAGAGTACAGATGCTTTACAGTGTTGTGTTAATTTCTGCTATCAAACGAAGTAAAGCATCAGTTCATGTACATATATCTCCTCTCTCTTTTGGATTTCCTTCTCATTTAGGTCACCACAGAGCACCGAGCAGGGTTCCTCTGGCGACCATATCTAATATTCACCTTGCCACCAGGAAACGTCTTTGTTGTGTAATTATTCTTTTTAGCCGGTATCACTGTCCAACAGATTAGTTGTTTTATTTGTTCAGCTTGTTTATCTCGTGCATCCTCCACTAATATGGGCTCCCTCAGGTCTCATACTTTTCTGTTTCATCCCCAGCTATGTCCCCGTAACCTGGAACAGAGCAGAGTCTGAGTGTCCAGCTCAGAGCGTACACTCAACAGACATTTGTATCCCATTCCAGTATTCTTGTCTGGAAAATTCCATGGACAGAGGAGCCTGGCAGGCTTCAGTCTATGGGGTCGCAAACAGTCGGCAGGATTGAGCACACACACACAAGGCTCTTTCACAAATAAAGAAACTGAGGCACATGGAGGCTAAGCAATTTGCCCAAGTTCACACAGTAAAGATCAAAGCCAGGTTTCAATGCCAGAAAGCATGCACTATATTCTTTGACCTTTCCATCTAAGGTTTGCGCCTGCCCTAACACTACTATTTTTCATCCTCTTCGTCCTCCCTCTCCTCCTCTTCTAGGGTCACTGCTTTTGTGTTTAGCTTTCTTTTCCATGGAGACCAATGACTCCCCCAAAGGACTGCTTCATGCTGAGATACAGACTCATTTGTTGACACATGTTCTTAATGAGAAAACTGCTGCCTGGTAAATGATTCACTCGGTGTATTCATGCTCAGATGCTTCATTTAGCAGGGGACACATCGAGGTAAATGATAGCGGCATTATTGCTGCAGGACCATGGGGATCTTTTTGAGCAACAGGGCTGGGAGATAAGGTGGCGGATCTAGCCTGGATCCCAATCCACACACCACTCAGTCTGAACCCTAGACCTTATTACAATGTAGCTGTGGGATCTTGGTCAAGCCAGTTCACTCCTCCTGGCAGTGAACAGTTAACCAAGCACTGGAACATGGTAGGTGCTTCATCACAAATGTCATTTCCATGCCTTCCTCTGACCCCCACTCCATCATCGCCTTCCCTAATGCTACCTGTCCATCTTTTCCAGTGTCTGCTTTCGGTCAGGATCAGCACTGAAAGTACATGTGAGAGAAACTTGGGAGTGGCAGAAACGAGAAAAATGATGCTTCCTACCCAGAGAAGTCTGTGTATGGCTCCACAGCCCTTGGAGCAGAGGTCCCCACCCTTTTTGGCACCAGGAACCAGCTTCATGGGAGACAATGTTTCAGGGGACTGGGGGGCAGGGGTGATTTCGGGATGATTCAGGTGCATCACATTTATGCTGCTGCTGGTCTGACAGGAGGTGGAGCTCAGGTAGTAACTCGAGCGATGGGGAGGGGCTGTAAACACGGATGAAGACTCACTCACTCACTCATCTCCTGCTGTGTGGCCCATTTCCTAACAGGCCTTGGACCAGTACCTGCTTATGGCCCAGGGGTTGGCGACCCCTGCCTTAGAGAATTAGGGATATTCTCCAAAGTGACTTTCCTATCTCCCTTCCCCAACCCCTGTGTTAAGAGCAATGATGCTGGAATGCTTACTTGGTTCTAGGTTCTGTTCTACATGCTCACGTGCATTAACTCATTTCACATCCACAGCAATCCTGTGAACCCAGCACCATCACCATGCCCATTTCACAGGTGACAAAGTTGAAAGACCCCAAGAGGCTAAATAATCTGCCTGAGGTAAGTAGCAGAGGATTCAAACCCAGGCAGGCTGGCTTCTGTCACTGGTCCCCCTACACTGCACCCCCCCACCCCTACCCCTAGCATCCTGGACCTCGCTGACCCCAGGGTGATGCTAACGAGAGAGTGACGGGGGAGGAGGGGCAGGGGTTGGTGGAACTCTGGAAAGTGCTCTGGCCTAGGGGGAGGGGAGCCCACAGCTCCTTTGGAACACTACCTGAGAATTTCCTAACCTCCACAGTGGGGATCTGAACTTTAATGTTCTGCTGAGGTTTCTGGCAATGCAGATAGGCAGCAACAAGGGAATTTCCCGTGGGAGCCCCTTTTCATCTTTTTAAGCATCTCTCCTATCCCATAGGTCAACAGAACCCAAATCCCTCACATCCTCCTGGGACACTCATTCTGCAGGTCAGCCCCTTCCTACAACCTCACGGTACTGAAAACAGTTTCCAGAGAGTAGGCTATGTGTCTTCAAAACTATGACTTAGTACTTTTTTCCAAAATTCCTCACACAAATTGTTCTTAATGAGGCAAAAATAATAATAATAATAACTTTTTAGAAAAGAATAAATAGGCAACCATCTTGTTTTCTATTGTTCTAAGATTACGGAGTCTCAGAGCCCTGGGACTGCTCAATAATCTGGTAAATTCTCTGCCTTAGAGCCTTTGACAGGAGGAAAGCGTGCTCCACGGAGGCAGATGATAAAAATAGCAAACATTTACTGAGACAGTGTTAATTAAATGCTGTGCACTGTGCTACAAGATTTAGAGACATCATCTCATTTAATTTTTACACAACTCTACCAAGGAGGTGTTAATATCACTACTTTCAAACAAAAGAAAACAAAATTGAACCTCTGGGAAAGGAAGGAATTTGGCCATGGAACTCAAAGTGGCAAAGTGAGGATTCAAACACAAGTCTGTCCTGTTTTTAATCTCTAATCAGTCAAGTTATGCAGGACCCCCTGCCTTCCAGCTCTCACCTATAAGCACGTTTCTAACAGCCAATGGCCCATGTCTGACCTGCCTTCATCCTCAGAGGAACAACAGGAAATAGAAACGGAACGCAAGTTGTACAGAAGCTCCTTGGGCCTGGGATATGGCCACTGGTCAGAGACCTTGCTGGGACAGAGAGTCACCCAGCTCTACACCTCCCCTTGCTCCACCATAGCCCTGGGGGACCCTCTCACTAATCATTCGAGATTCACCCCAAATCTCATGACCCTGGAGCACTGTCAACTCAGAAGGGCTCCTTCTTCAACTGAGGAGTATTATGAGGACTAAGAGAAACCTAGAGTTGCCTCTGGTTTCTGGGCTGTTTCCTCATCTATAACACGGGGAACATGAACTCCCTTGGGACAGCTGTATGTAGGGAATGTCCTGCTGGTCACCATCCTGGGTCCGTGCCTTCCAAGCACAGCATATCCAGGGTGTCTTTCTGAGTTTGGATGGGCCTCAATCCTTTTCAACATATTACCCTGGGCACCATTTATCCAATCACGGTTGGCATTCAAGATGTAATCAATTTGCCATGCCTAAACTAGGGGATCTCAAAGGGCCCTTCCAGATTAATATATCATTTTATGGTATGTCTACACATGAAGTGCACAAAAGCACACATTTTTCTGGAAAAAATAATGGAGTCAGTTTTCAATGACATAACTCGTGAAAATAAATTAGCTGACTTCTCCATGAGAAGGTCCTGAGCCCGGGGAACCTAGAGATGTCAAATGACAGAGAATGGAAGACATTTTCATGGTGCAGAAAATTAGAGAGGGGATCCCTGGCAAGGGAAGCCTCCTGACCACAAATTGTTCCCTATCAGAGAGCTGCTGCCTGGTTCAGGAGGTAATTAGCACTCCCCAAATCACTTGACGGCACAGCATCACCAAGACTGGACACAGAGGTGCCTAAACTTGAGAGAGAAGCCGTGTCACCACAAAAACGGGGCCATGACTGAGGGACGCCGGGATGAAATGAAGTGACTGCTTCAGTTAAAAACAGACCTCATTTCTCTAAAGCCCCTATTTGCAAAGCCCCACGAGGCAGAGGAGCTTCAAGGCCTGATCCTGACTATGTGATGCCAGAGGCCGTGTGGACTAGGCACGGAGACTGAGTCTAGCTCTCCTCCTGGGTGGAAGGAAGCCTGTGATGTGGGGCGGGTGGCTCCGGCCGTTCCTCAGAGAGGGAATGCCCATTCCTGAAGGAAGCTCAGCAGGGATGCTCTCCCTAATTACACCCAGGCGACAGGATCTGGTCTTGGGGACCAGAGGTGGCAGACGTGCTACAGAGTCCACAGACTGCACGAACACCCACATCTGAAAGGCTCCTGCTGCCTCCCCACCCTGGCCTTCAGGGTCCCAACAAGAGCATCTGAGGACTTCCAGATGGTAGGCAGCCCATTCTACGGAGAGAGATCAGGACGTCTGTTCTGCCCACTTCTCAGGGGTGAAAGGACTGTGCAAACCACCAAAGAAAGGTCCAGTAGAGTCTATGACAATTTCCAAACCCAACACAGGAAAAAGGAGCCCTGCTGGGGGGACCACTCTTCATCCGGGGTTGAGAAGAAGGGGTCTGCCAGCTGGACCCCATCATCACTGACCAAACGGTCCTCTGGCCTTGGGGACCTCAGTCACCTCTTCTGTGCACTGCTGCTGGGAATGAAGAAGGTCTGGCCCCCAAATTTAAGGTTATGAAGCTTATGAAAATAAATGAGCAGGGTCTATGCAGGGCAGTGCGGGTGATGGGAATGTTAGCAAATTGGGGGATACGCACTCCTTGAAAAGAGCACCTAGACTCAGCTCTAAGGACGAGCAGTGCTGCAGCTGCTTTGGGAGGGAGGCCGATTAATCTGTATTCTTATACGAAATATCTGAATTTTTAAATATAATCAACTCATAGTTTTCAAACAATGCAGACCAAACACCATACACCTGGAGGCAGGATTCCCCCTGCGAGAGCGCATGTTTCAATCTCTTTAAATGAAAGGGCGGTTGCCAGCACAAGAGTAAGGATGTTATTTCCAGGTCCTTGACTTTTTCTTTTGGCCAATCACCTGGTTCAATTAAACAGACAAGTAAATTAACCAGCTACTCTGTGCCACTGACCCCAGCAAACAACCTGATCCTCAACGACGTGGTTGAGAGAAAAAGGCAGAAACAGAGAGAGTGTCCTGTTTAACAACAGCAGAGATGAAGAGCTGCCCGTGGAACCATGCCAACGATACCACTAAATGTGTCCTCCACGCAGTCCTGATGCTCAGGCTAAGGAACTAGGGGGCTCAATGTGGGGTGAAGCTGCCATAGAGTCTTCACTGAATGGGGAGGGTTTGAGGCTTAAGGACTAGATAAAAGAAAGCCACAGACATTTACTGGGCATCAGGCCACGTGCAAAATGCTTTGTAAAGGATTTCTTCATTTAATGTTCACAATTCCAACTTACAACTCACTCACTGTGAAGGCACTGCCTTTAGCTTTGGAAAGGCCTTGGAAGAGAAGGCAGGGCATCCCAGGCAGGAAGAATGGGCCTGAGCAACAGCAGGGAGGTAGTAAGGGGTCAAACAAGCCTGCGAGCCGGAGGGGAGAGGACAGCCTGTGTGTGCCATGCAGGTTTTCTCTGTGCTTTGCAGGTGTCTGACGCCAAGATGCCAGAGGTGGCCACAGCCCTGAGGCTTGTGCAGCACTCCCTTGATCTGAAGCCTCAGGAAAGAGAGATTAGCTGAGGGAAGAAGTCCACACAGGAGGGACAAGGGTCAGACCACAGTCCTGAGGAACAGAGGGGCAGAATGCAGAAAGGTCCCTGTCCCCAGGCTGGAACGCAGCCCACCAAGAGAAGGCATGAATATTCATCACTTTGGGGAAGCTGCTGAGTATTTGTAGGCATTCAGCAACTTGGACTCCACTGAGAAGAATTCACCCCACCCCCAGAAGGGAAGTGGTGGGGGTAGGGTGGGGATGTTGGATTCAGGCAGAGATCTGGATTCCAACAACCCACCCAGAATGCCTAAGTGGCCTACAGCTATTCTCTGAGCTTAGAGCCAAAGGAATCCCCCAAAGACAGAGTCAAAGGTGGAGTGTTGAAGGTGATGGGTGAGGAGAGGGAGAGGAGCAGGGAGTGTAGGCAGGGTAGGATGGGAATGAAAAGCTACTTTTCCTTTAGGTAAAGCTTTGAGAAGCAGCTATGATGTTCAGAAAGCTGCCTCTGCAATGCTTCTTGACCTCAGTAAAAGGAAGTGTCCAGAGAGGGACCCTGCCACTGTATAAGAACCAATGATAAGAAGGCTCTCAAGGGCCAAATTGAGATTACAATCACCAACCTGGACTGACCAACATTTGGTCCATTTTGGTGGAAAGGTTCCCACTGGAAATACTAAATTGCCCTCATATAATTCTTGCAGGGTCTTTTTATGCACGCATTAACCTAATTTTTAAAAAGTACTAAACTCACATTTTCTAAACACCAGTTCTATAAAACCCAAGTCCCACCTAACGTGCCATGAAAACTGATTCCACAGTCAAAAATATCTGGGGCACTACCTGTGTACAAATTTTCGCCTCCTGGAAATTTCCAATGGATATTAATTAACATGATAAAGGCTCTGAGAAGTCCTACAGTCAAAACCTTCCCATACTGCCTTTAGCACCATATTTCCCAGACATGTTTGACCAGGGTACTTCTTTCTGAACATCTGTTAAGATGGAGCATATTTGGGAAATGCACCTCTAGATTTGAAGCGGATGTTCAGATCTTCCACCTCAGATACTTCAAAGATAATGAGTTCCATAAAATCAACAGCTGCTGTCTGGCACTACTTCCTATTTGTTATGGGTTTAATGTTTGTGTTTCCCACAAAATTCATGTGTTGAAGTCCTAATCTTCAATGTATGTGGAGGTGGGACCTTTGGGAAGTAATTAGGTTTAAATAAGGTCATGGTGGGTGGTCCTCAAGTTGGGATTAGTGCCCTTATTAGAAAAAAACAGAGCTCTCCCTCTCTCTCCCCCCTCTCCCCTCCTCTCTCTCCCTCCCTCCCTCTCTCCCTCCCTCTCTCCTTCTCTCCTACCATTCTTCCACTTCTCTCTCTCTCTCTCTCCCTCCCTCTCTCCCCTATTCTCCCTCTCTCTCCTATTCTCTCTCTCTCTCCCTCTGTCCCCTATTCTCCCCATCTCTCTCTCCCTCTCTCCCTCCCTCCCTCTCTCTCTCCTATTCTCCCTCTATTTCTCTCTCTCTCACTCTTTCTCCCTCCCTCCCTCTCTCCTATTCTTCCTCCATCTCTCTCTGATCTCTCACGCTCATGCAAGGACACCTCATGGAGATGGCCATTTGCAAGCCAGCAAGAGTTCTCACCAGAACCCAACCGTGCTGGCACCTTGATCTCATTCTTACCAGTCTCCAGAACTGTAAGAAATAAATATTTGTTAGTTAAGCCACCAATCTACAGGGTTTTGGTATAGCATCTTCCACTAAGACACCATCTATTTAGGTTTTCCAGTAAAAAATATTTTAGCCCTGCACTAAACCCTGCTAATAAAAAATAAAAACACAATTCCCAACTCACAAGCAGCTCACATTCTGGTGGAAAGGCAGACAAAACATCAGCCCTGGAGCTGGCATGGTTAGTGCTCAAATGGCAGGGGCCCAGAGGCAGGCTTTGTGATAAATGAGACTAGCATCAGGAGGGAGGGCTTCCTGGAGGAAGATAAACAAGAGCTGACTTTTAGACAGCAGGATGTGAGAACAGCCTTCCAGGTACAACTAAGAAGGCACAAAGATGCAGAGAAAACAAATCATGGTGAATCTCTGAACTGCCAATGGCTAGCTATGGCAAGAGTGAGCAAAGATGTGGGCTGGAGTCAGAGCTGGGGAGGGAGTCAGAGGTGCAGTCAGGAATCCCATCAAGTCCTCTCTGTTCTCCTAATATCCTGTAAAGTTTCTAGGATCTGGAAACAAAGGCATGGCCATCCTAAGTTTGCATCCCTTCTCCCCATTATTTTCCCAGCCTATGAATTCTAATGTTCACCCTTCATCAGCCTTGATGTCACCTCAATCTGGCTTTTTTTTTTTTTTAGCTCCCTTGGGTCATTCCTGGAGATAGCTGCAGATGACTTTTCCCTATTTTAGGGAGGACCCAGGAATGAAATTGCAAGGCATTCTAGGCATGACTGCTGTCTTAAAGCAGCCTAGCTAGTATCTGAAACAGGAGGCTGGCTGCTATCTTCAGCATGCACCCTAAGCAGAGCTCCTCCCAGCTGAGGCACGCTGGCTCCAGTCTCTGGATGCCTAGAATCCACTCTGCTTGTTTCCAGTGTGTGACCCAGCCTGGGTTGATCAGAGCTCCTGGAATCTGGCCACAGCGATCAGTTCAGAGAAGGGCACACGGTTCCAGCCAGACCCACAGGAGCCCTGCCCTGAGAACCTTCCGGAACGAACAACAAGGCGGACTCTTGGTTCTCTGACCGCAAAGCTGTAAGGACATTGTGCCAGTCTGCCAGAGCTCCATCAAAAGGTGACATGAGGGATGAAGCTACCAGGCAGAGAGACGTGAGATGACATTTGGAGAGTGACCGCCAGCCATTGGGCTCTGCTCCTGGTGACCTTTAACACCAGCCCTATATCATGATGAGTGTTCTCATCACTGATGCTTACTTGGTTTTTCCTTATTCCACTTTGCTTCAAGTTTCTGTCTGTGGTAACCTTGAGAGTCCCCAAAAGCCAGGTTCCTCGAGGGAGGAAGGGGTCAGATCCCAAGAAGCCACACACAGCCCCTGGCATGATTTCTAGAATTCTTTGGAGACACTTGGGATGTCATCACAAAGAAGTGAAGACAGTATCTCTTCTTCACAGTGCGATGACAGATCCTCTGGGGTGGAGTGTATAATAAGCTCCAGAATTGGAAAGAAGAGGGTTCTGATCTCATTTCCATCTCTTCTTAACTCTGAGACCTTCAGTTCTTTAAATCCTTTCCCTCAGTACAAATGCAGATGACTAACACCCACCTCACAGGGTTGGGAGGAAAACATAAAGATGCTGGAGAAAGACCTTGCCCAGCACAGAGTACAACACCAAGCAATGTGAATTTTCTTTTCCTTTTCTTTCTTTCCTGCTCTCTTTTTTTAAAATCACCTTCCTGTCTCTTATGTTCAGTCAATGCCTCTTTCTCCATTTGGGCCATTTTGCAGTCTGCTTGTTTATTTTTTGCTTTGGTTGTGCCTCGCGTAGCATGTGGGATCTCAGTTCCCGACCAGGGCTGGAAACTATGTCCCCTGCAGTAGAGAGTTCATTTCTTCTTCAACAAATGAAATAGTTATACCCACCTCACAAGATAATGCTGAAGAGCAAATGAGATCATAAAGATGATCTTTTCTGGTCAGAGTGCAGAGTCTTCACCACTGGACCACGAGGGAAGTCCCTGTTAATTCTCTTGTGTTTCTAATGCTGCTATGGAGGCCCAGCTCATCAGCACGTCACAGTGCATGCCAACTCCAGGAGAGGAGGAGCCGGAACCAAGAGCCTTTACAGCCTGAGCAAAAGAGAAGCGACAGCTGGCCCTCCTGGTCCTACCTGCCTATTTCTACATCTCTTTCTGCTTTCTGCTGCCTCAGCAAAGAAAAGTGAATTGCAACGACAACAACAACAACAAAAGTCTTCCTCTAAAATGTAACTTCCCCTGTCATGCATGTGATGTTAATACCTTTTGCTCTCTCTACCACATGGGTTCACCTTTTGCTCTCTCTACCTTTTGATGGTCTTTTCTCCCTGGTTGGGTTCATAATGGTACAATTACTGATCCAGGGATAAATGTATATCCATCTTAGATGGAAAATGCCTCCAAGGGAGAGGTTGGGTCTGCGTATTCCACTCCCTGCAGAGCTCAGCAGGACATCAGAGACAACGATGGTAGTGATAGTAAAGCTGGAGTTTGTGTCTTATCAGCTATGGGAAGAATTAAGAAAATGGAGAGGAACACGCTGAGCTCGTACTATGAGACAGAAAATAGGTTCATGCTGAAAATATATCATCACCCTCCACTGTCTCTACAACCCTGGCTGTTATAGCCTTTCAATTATTGGACATTGAAGGTCAGAAAGGAAAAATTATGTATGCACACAGCACGGTTGGTCTATGATACTCTGACCATGTGTGTGGCTGTCTCACTTCCCACCTCTAACACATGGACTGATTAAGGGGTCAGGCAGATGGGAGCTCCACCACTGACACATTAGCTTGAGCAAATTATTTATCATCACTGAGTTCATTTCTTCTTCAACAAATGAAATAGTTATACCCACCTCACAAGATAATGCTGAAGAGCAAATGAGATCATAAAGATGATCTTTTCTGGTCACCTGATGCGAAGAGCCAACTCATTGGAAAAGGCCCTGATGCTGGGAAAGATTGACGGCAGGAGGAGAAGGAAGCAACAGAGGATGAGATGGTTCGATGTCATCATCGACTCAATGGATTTGAGTTTGAGCAAACCCTGGGAGATAGGGAAGGACAGGGAAGCCTGGTATGCTGCAGTCTACAGGGTTGAAAAGAGTCAGACACAACTTGGAGACTGAAGAAAAACAACAATAAAGGTGATAGGGTTTAGGGTAATGCCTGCTACTTTCTAAACACCTAAACACTTTCTAAACAGCTGCTGTGACATAGCTGTGTTATTTACCATTGTTCCACTATACCTTCTTGCCTTTTCAGGTTCAGAGAGTAAACACTATTTTGGAAGAGTTAATTTTGCTTCTGTTTTCAACCTGAGATTTCTACAGTCACACTGGTGATATCTGTGGACCCATCACTTTGCCCACATTCACGGTAGACGTTCAGGGAGTCTGGATCTGGCTTGGGGCTGCCCCAAAGACAAAAGAACTGCTCCCAGAGAGTGCAAGAGCTAAGGCTTCCCTTCCGCCCTGCCTGCCGCAGAGCTGGGGGCGTCCACCTCCCCCATGAGGATGCCACATGGACCCTGTTTTCCCTCTGGCAATCAGCATTGCACAGGCAACGCAGACCATGAAATAAGCTTTTTATCACCCAGGACTTTTTCTCTTGGGCTTTCTCTTGCTGTCTTAGCTTTCCCAACACAACAAAGCAGTCCTGGGTCCACTCCAACAGCCACCCCACAACAAGTGAAGATGCAAGAAAACAAGGCCCCCCTCATTTCTTGAGCTTTCCACATTTCTTGTGACTTGGGTGCTCACATGTTCCCTTTCAACAGCCCTTCTGCAGAGAGAGGCAAAGCTGAGAAAAACCCTCTCCCAGTGCCAACGCCCACATCCTTCTTTTTTGCTGAGAGGCAACAAGGCTTAGCTGAAAGAAGACAGAACCTGGAGCCAGACAGGCAAGGTATGAACCCTAGTCCTGTAACTTCCTCACCAAATGACCTTGGGCAAAACAGTCCACCTTTCAGAGCCTCGGTGTTTTCTCCAGCCACATGGGTTCACAGTCCCTGCTAAGCCACACGACTGCTGAGAGGAGCCTCATGAACAGATGCAGGAGCACCACAGAGCAAGTGAGAACCACACTGTTGCCATCACACTTCTTACCATGGAGTTGAACTGTCTGAAAAAAGAAAGCCAAGGGGAGTGATCTAAATCAATCTCTCCATTTCCGTATAAAATATTTGTCAGAAGGTTCTTCTTTTGGTGAAGCAAGGATCAGCAACGTTTTTCTGTGAAGGGCCACTTTATAAATATTTTTGGCTTTGAGGGCCATACAGTTTCCTGCCAAGAACTCAGGCCCTCGGCCACTGGAGCACAAATAGGGCCACAGACAGTATGAAAGTGAGTGGCTGTGGCTGTGTGCCAATAAAGCTTTATTTACAATAGCAGGTGGCAGCGGGCTGGAGGGGTCTGCAGGCTGTACTTTGTCCACCTCGGCCTTAGCTGTTCAGAATTGGGAGCTGGGGAAAAGCATCTGCCTTGCCAAGCAAACCGGAATGCGTTAAGAGAGTCAGAGCCCATGCCAGCCACCAGAATTCCCTCTCTGCCTCTGAGACACTGGAGTTTTAGATTTATGAGCATGGCAATTTGTTTCACATGATTCTGCCCATAATTACAGCAGCAGCCATTAGGTAAATGATCTGGCCCTTCCCCTGAGTAATATTTCCCCCACTGAAACAAATGGAGGGTGCACTGCTCTCCCATAAGTGAAGCATATTATTTGCCTCATCACACAAGGCAAATGCAGCAGCTCTGAGCTATTAGTCTATCACTGCAGTGATCAGACGGCCAGGAGCCAGAAGTAATTTACAACAGGGAAGTAAACAGGGCCCCAGATAAATAAATAAGAGGCCCGGGCTGGTCTGGGGCCTGAAAAGATTAAGTAAGGAGAATATCTAGCAAGAGATTTAGTGCTAAGTGAGCTAGGACCAGAGCAGCCTCCTACAGAGGAATCAAATTATATCACTGAAAAGAGATATTATCGAAGCCCCTCATGCTGAGATGGGAAATCAGCACTTCTTGGGAGAGGAGGGTTGCCATCATTAGCATAGCAACTGGGGATTCCACACTGAAGTCTGGCTAATTAACTGCAGGTAAATGCTTATAGACGACAGGTAAGCAGGGTGCAGTGTTCATGCCCACCAGGAAAAGCTGGTCAGTTTCTCAGCAGCTGCTGGCTTACAAGTAAAAGGCTGGGGTCTTTTTTCTTAAATGAACAGCCTCCTTATAAAAGATGTGCCCTCAGAGGTAACTAGCTGGAATGGGGAAAAAGTGATGCTGAAGTGGATACCAAGCTGACTCTGGGATTTTAACTTCTGAAATTCTTAAAAGGAGATGGAGATTCAGACGCACCATGCTGGTTGCCCCTGGGAGGGCTGCAAGGTCTGAGAAGCAACCCTCGTCCATCACCCCTACCCTCTAAGAGGACTTCCTCTTCACTTCCTTTTGATGGTACCCTTCCAACGCCAGGATTGAAACCATAGGGGATCAGCCTCTGCATCCTCCTCTTGTTGCCTATTTTGTTGATTGATTTCTTGCAAGGACTCTCAAGTGAGGTTGATTCTTTGGATTCCCTTCCTCAAGTAGGTCATGACAATAACCACATACTCGAGACAACTCTTTCACAGGTAAGAACTGCTCATCCTTACTTGGATGAGCAAATTTATCACCAAGATCACCTCTCTCAAGTGAATATCTTTGCTCTTAAAAGAGAAACTGCTACCCAGACAGGCTGACCCCTGGAAACCCCCAATCCTTAATTCCTTGTAAGTCAATGATCTTTCTTCCATGATTTCTCTTCTCTGCCACTTACTGACAAATTATGGCAAAGGTAAGAATGTATCTTGCTTAGGCCATGCCCACAGCCCTGGACTAGGAGTGCCAGGGCTGGGGTTTGTGAGTTCCCTACTGCACAGTACCACAGTTTCTCCAGCTGCAAAAACAAAGGCCTATTTCTAGAAATTCTAGAAAAGCCACCCAGCCCTGGGACTCTGTGAAGATGATGCTCTTGCTGCCTGAGGGGCTGCTGTAGAGACAGGGCTTGACACAGAGCTTGGTACAGAACGGAGGGGCATGTGTGTGATCGGAAATTCTTCCCTCTGCCTTGGGGAGCAACCAGAAAAAGACAAAAACAAACCAGAGATCAATTTTCCCCCAAAGATTCCTGCTGTTGCTCTTTCTTTTCCTTGCCCCTTCACTGAGTCTTTATCTTTACCGTCTCTGTTCCATGTTTACTATTTGGTGATTGTTGTTCTTTTTTCTCCCTCCCTCTCTTTCTCATTCTTGGGGTTCTTCCTTCCTCTCCATCCTATGATTCCATCCCCACATCCGTCTAAGGGAAAGACACCTCCTCTTTTCCCCATGACATGGAATTAAGTGTAGTAAGTGGGTCTCTCTTCTCATCAAGGCAGCAGTACAGTGAGTCTGGAAGGCTTGCCTTCCCAGGGCAGCACCGGGGAATGCCCACTGCGAACTGATATCAGGTTTGCAGAAAGAAGTGGCAGTGGGGGCAGAGGCCTGGGTAAGGGAAAGGGGAACACACAGGAGGCTGGTTCTATAGCTACGCCAGTCAGAAACCCAGAGAGAGTCCGTTTGGAAAACATTAATATTTTGATGTTCCAGTGTGGTTCTGGTTCAATTATTTCAGAAGACACGGTTGACTTCAGGTTTGGACTAATTCACCAGATGTCTCTCAAACAACCTCTGGTTTAGATCTCAGATCAAGAAAAAAAAAAATAATTGGAGGTTTAGGTCAATGCTCAGTAAATGAGTGTGATCTATTCTTTTTTCATACTAATATTAGGGTTTGTTTTGAGTCCCCACAGGTCTCAAAGGCTTTCTGGAAAGCCTTCACTGAGCTGAGGCTTCCAATAGCTAGACAATTCCTTTCAATGCCCATTAGAAGTAAAAAAAAAAAAAAAAAAAATCAGTGAGGCCTGAAGATGAAGCAAACACAATTTATCTTTTCATTTCATTGTATCACAGAATATTATTCCCAGGTCTTTGAAATAAGCATCAAAAAATAACATTCCCTCCCCAGCTCTCAGTCCCAGACACTGGCTCACATCTGCCAGCAGAGGAGCCCAGCATGAGCTCTTTCTCTCTCTTTGGTGGGAGTCTGAATCCCACCCTCGTGGCCCTTGAAGTCAGCTCACACCTGTGCTGCAAGGCGTATCTGCGTGTGGATGGGCTCATCCCAGGACGGCCCTCTTAAGACCCCACGATAGAGTCCTTCTAGTTTTTAAACCTGAGTAATTTGTCTTGCAAAGAGTAAAATAAACAGAGTCTAGAAACTAGGGGAAGAAGTCCAATGTGTTAGTCTTATCCTCACTCTTGTGTATGTGCAATATTATCGAGTGTGCGTCTATGTCCATGAGTGCATATATGTAGCTCAGTCGTGCCCAACTCTTTGTAACCCTGTGGACTGTAGCCCACCAGGCTCTTTTGTCCATGAGATTCTCCAGGCAAGAATACCGGAGAGGGTTGCCATGCCCTTCTCCAGGGGATCTTCCTGACCCAGGGATCGAACCCAGGTCTCCTCCTTTGCAGGCAGATTCTTTACTGTAAAGCTACCAGAGAAACCATATATGTACACATATGCTATTAAATATTATTGGGGACTTTTTCAGAGCAATGAGCAGATAGTGTTGGTCTGGAGCAGAAGGTGCCTTTGATCATATACTGCGAGCAAAAAGCAGACTGTGGAAAGTCCAAGTTCCTTCTCTCATTCACTCCTTTATAGAATACTTACCCAGTGCCCGTTCCATGTTAGGTGCAGTGGTAGCCAATTACAGAGTCAACAAGTCAAAATCCCAGCTCTCAGGAAGCTTACAGTCTCCTGGGGGATGCGCAAGCAGAAAGCGAACAAATAAATGGACAAAAGAATTCTGGGTAGTGATAAGTGTTATGAAGAAAATAAAACCAGGTCATGTTATAGACAGTGACTAGTAAGGAAGGGATGCTATTGTGGGTAGGGTGACCAGGAAAGGGTCTCTAAGGGAGTGAACAGGCCAAGGCCATGAGCTGAGAAAGGGACAGGGGTGTGGGAGCATTAGGAAGAAGGCCCCGGAGGTTGCAGCGTGGTGGAGGTGGGACGCGTGTCCTAGGATGGCACTAAGGATGGTGGGGCCAGACTGTGTAATGTGGGAGCTTGCAGTTATTCTTAGGATGATATGAAGTCACTGAAGGTTTTACTGGGGGAATGAAATGTGATTTGACTGAAAACAATCATGGTAACTGTCGAATGGATGATGAATGATGAGGGAACACGAGTAGAAGCAGGAAGATTTAGTGGGGAGGTCCTTGCAGTCATCTCATGGAGAAGATGGTGGCAGGTACTAGGGTGATGACAATGGACGACGCCTAGTGACAGACTCTACCGGGTGTCTCACCACTCCTATCAGTGACTCCCCACTCAGGGGGAGCCTGGCAAGTAGAGCACTTCCTGGGCAACGAGTCTGTCACTGCTGCTGCTTCTCCGACCTCATTAGGCCTAGTGACCGCCCAGCCTTCACTCTCACTTACACAAAGGAAGAGCCGCGCACAGGCCAGGAGATTCGCAGAGAACACCGTCAGCGGTGGAAGCCATAGCCATTATTCCCTAAGGTAAGCCTGTCCATCTGGTGGCTGAGCCCGTGGCAACTAGTGGTGACAAAGCTCTGCTTTGTGCTGCAACGTGGAGTGACCATTCCTGCTGGTTTGGGGAGAAGCCTGGCCCAGGCACATCTCTTCCAGGGAGCAGAGGAGCTCTCTCTGGAGGCCAGAAAACATTTACACTAATAATTTACTGTCTCTGACACATATCTGCCATACCATCTCTGTGCACCAAAAACACCAATTATATGAGCCAAGGAGACAGAGCGTCTCCTGTCCCACCACCGCGGCCGCGGTCCTGACCCCTGGGCCTCCTCACAGCGTCTCAATAGCGCGAGCTCATTTAAAAGTGAGTATCGTGCACTAGAGTGGAATTGTATCTGCGTTCCGATTCTGCAGTCTGTGAGGGATCTTCATTTATCTGTCTGAGATTCTTACAGAAGGGTCTTACTGTGTCTGTGTGTGGTATGATGGGCATGTGATTTGCTTCTGAAATAAAAGGGGGAGTGGAGCAGGAGATATAAAGACACAGGAAGCAGATGATTAGGGCCGTGATACTAATAACATGGATGACCCAGCCTTTCTTTCTCTATTGTTACCATTGATTTTCATTTCTTTCTGAACATCTTGATCTATGGCTCAGAGTTTCCTAAATTCCAAATTCAATGAAATTGAGACGGAGGGGATCAGTCCTTGGCTAGCCTTTTACCCTCTTAGAAATGCAGTTTTCTCCCTTAGACAGAGCATCCTGACCTCTCAAAGTCAAGATGCTTCCTCCCTGCTGAGAGAAATGTTGGCATGATTCTATGTATATTTTAATCAAAAGCTGACTCACTGATGAGAAATTTGAGTCCAGAGCCCTAGACATGCCAATGAGAGACCAAACTATCCGCTGCCGAGCTGAACCCTCCACTTCGCCAACCATGGGGAAGACTTTGGGCTACAAAACAGGCAGCGCCGATCAAGACAAATCCAGACTTTCAAGGAGGCTACATCACCACAAGCAGGGTGAGGAGAATTAGAGAAGGAATGATGGAAAGAAAGGAACATCATGAATAAAACATTAAAATATTATTCTAAACCATGAATCAGAAACTCAGGCCCAGCACACCACATTCAGGCAAGGAGCGTGAAATTTACTTAAACTTCTCCATTTCTGTTTGGTTTGGACAGTACTGTGTTATCATAGTTTTGCTGTTGTTAATACTGTGTCAACAGTTTCATTACAAGCTTTAGGCTCCAGGATTTGTAAATGGACTGCGAACTTTACAAATGGAAACTGATGCTCAAAATCCAGGATCCCTAGGACAGCCAGAAGAAAGTCACCATTACAGACTTTTGTGTATGTGTATAATTCAAAATTAGGATAGAATTTGGGACATCAAATTAAAATGCTCTTTGTCCCCTGGAGGTATTCCCAAGTGGTGGCTGAAAATGAGAGATGATTAGGCCCTTTAGAAAGGTTTCTGTTGATACTGAATGAGATTCGAGAACAAATAGGTCAAGACTATGAGATGCGGGTACAGTAGCATCATTTAGGCAATTGAAGAATGTGTGCCTGGGGTCTCCCCATGTCAACAAGGCGGATATATTTCTATATGCAGTGTGACATTTCCCTTACATGTTCAAGTACCCTGAGAGTTCCTAACCCTAGATAAGGAGGAGGAGGTCCAAAGGTATGGGCAAAGGCTGGCCTCTGATTGTCATCTTCAGCAAAGGGCTATATTGCCAGCAGACATCATGGTCTCTACTTGAGCACCGTTGGTGATGTCCACACAGCCTGGCCAAGCCTGGCCAGCGCCACCACATGCCACAGGGTGCTGAGAACAGCACACGTTCTTCTGCAGAAAGTTTCCAACTGTGCAGGTGGGTCCCGGCCCAGGAAGCCTGAGAAGGAGCCAGGTGGCGAAGAGCCTGTGCTCACACCCTCTGGGCTGAGACGACACCTGTCCGCATTCTGGACTCAGCATCCAACAACCAGCATGTGGTGGTACACACACACAGCAGGTGTTCAGCGGGTGCTTGGACTGTCCCTGGTCACACGGTCTTTTCTCCACCTGGGAACTGGGCGAGAATGTCCCCAGTAGGGAACTGACCATGTGCCAGGGATCACCCTGGGAGTGTGCTTGATTTTTCTATTTTCCCACAGATGGACCAAGGCTTTTGGCTTTGCAAGAACTCCCTCTTCTTGCCATCAGCTGTTTCATACTCGCCAATTCACCAGCTGAGCGAAGATTCATGAGGTTTCCTAAGCCCTTACCCATGTACCCCTCTCTCCCTTCATTCTTCCTCTTCCTGTAGCAATTCAGTTGGCCCCCAGGCTTCCAACCATCACCAGGGTCCAGTGCTTTTCATCAAAGGTTGGTCTGACTTCCCCCAAGGGCGCTCTCCCATCCTGCCCCATGGCCTCACTCTCAAATGTTAACCCTTTCCACACAGCCTCGGAAAAGCATGTTGGAACCCCCACTAAGTAGAGCAGCAAAAACCTTTACCTTCGAACCAAAGAAAATACTAAATCCATGAAGTCACTTAAGCCTGCTTCCAAAGAGGGAGAGACTCAAAATGTTTTATACAGCAACCTATAAGAAACTCATTTTGTGGGATGTTTCACATTCCAGCCCATGCTTATTCCCCCATATATCCCTGCCAGTAATATCAACCAGATGTGGCAAAGAAGTCTGTGCAGAATTGTAAAAATTACAAGCATATTCTGTAATTCCAAAGCATTGTAAAGTCACAGCCTGGTTTTCTTTCTTCAAAAAAGAAATGTAAAAACTTTCCAAGCTGGCAGAATGTTCTCAAATACAAGTATTGCCTGATCACTTTAGAAGATTCTCCTGCTGGCCCAAAGGGCTAAAGAACTGGAAAACGTAAAACCTCACTCTATCTCTGATAAATTGTAGGGAACTTAGAAAGGTACTTGCAAACATGTGCTTAAGTCTATAAATTCTTCTCTTTTAATGTTTCAAGTCTTAATATCCTAGATCTCAGATACGAGCATAGGTTCATATATGTTCATATAAGCATAAAAGTACAAACCCTGAGTCTTGAAAGCTTCAGAGTTCCATGACCTCTGTTATTCTCCCCTCCCCCTACCACCCACCTATTGTCTTTTTCAAGATGTATTTCAGCACCAGCAGTACAAAAACAGAAAAATATACAGAACTGGGGGTCAGAACAACCTGGGTTTATTCCTGTGAGTTAGTTAAACTATGCCTCAGTTTCATCATCTGTGTAGTGGGCACAAACACACCTACCTTGAAGGAGGACCAAAGAAGATGGCAAGTACATATGGTGTGTAGCGCACAGTAGGTGCTTAGGAAATGTTTGGTGCCTTCTCTACTCCCCAATCTATAAAATAACAGGGTTGTACTAGATAAGTGTTTCCCAAACTATGCCCCACAGGTGGGTGACCTACACCGAAATCATCTACTTACACAGTTAAATCCTTAGGTTCATTCCAGATCTAATGAACTAGAGTCCTTGGGGACATGGCCTGGGAATCAACATTTTAACTAGGACCTCAAAGGATTTTTTTTTTTTTTCCTATAGGCCAGTCTAAGAACCACTGCAATCTGGATCCTTGCTCTGCAAAGTGTGGTCAAGTAGAAATGCAGACTCCTAGGTCCCACCCCAGACCTCCAGAGCCAGAGTCCACATTTTAACCAGATTTCCAGGTATTCAGATGCGCAGTCAAGGTTGAAAAATGCTGGTCCAGATAACTTTTACTTCTAGCCCTGTTATTCGATAGGATGAGTCTATAAGGCAATTCAAAGTATTACCCTTACAATCAACTGTGTGAACAAGGCCACAGGCTTCTGTGCTCAGTTAGATAAAGTCTCAGTGAAGGGAGAGCAGAAACTCTGCCTGACTTCTTTCCCTCGCTCCAGCTTCAGGCACTACAGTGAGTGCGACTCACAGAAAACAGAAACCCCAAGAGTGCCAGGGTACCCACTGCAATCCATTATCTGTCCCCACGTCGTCAAGCACGTGATGAAGCCTGTCATAAAGCGAAGGAAGGCTGGCCTGGCCGCAGGGCTCGGGTGTGTAGCGCACAGTAGGGGTGCTGGAGGAGGAAGCAGAGTTCCGGGGGCAAGGGTTCTCTCCCTGAGACTGAGGCAGCCGTGCCCCTGGAAAGCGTGACCCCATGCCAGCAGTGGTGAGGCTGCTCTCACCGTCTGCCCCGTCTCTGAAGGCTGGGCCAGCCCAGAGGCGGGACAGGTCTCCCGGATCCAGCTCCAGGCCGGCTGTCTCTGAAGCCCCCACCCCTGATGGACTGGCTTTCCCCTCATCCTATTACCATTTCACCACATCAGATAACAGCTCTGCTGGAGAACGGAGCACTATGGTTTTTGTTCTGTCCACTGTTTTTTCACTTTTACAGCACCGTTTCACATCAATGCAGAGTTTTATGGAGACACACATTGCATGTACTTAAGTTTTAAAGGTTAGTGCAGACTGGAAGACTCAGGCGGCTGCGAAAGGATCTCTGAGAAGCAGCAGGTAGAGGTACAGGGTTCCAGTCATCCAACAAATCTGGGCTCACGTAGGGCTTCAGAGAAATAAAAGAACTGCAGCACTAACTGAGCTTCTCTAAGGTGGCACTGACACTTCAGTAACTAACTTCTCATAACTCTAGATGGAAATTGTGGTGAGGATGTGGGCTCTGGACTCAGGCAAGCCTGAGTTTGAATTTTAGCTTTGCCAGTGACCTTGAGCAAGCTGTCTAAATCTCTAGGACTCTGTGCGTTTATCTCTAAACTGGGGATAATGGAGTATCTAACCTCCTAAACCTGAGAATGGTGATGGTGGTTTAATCGCTAAGTTGTGTCTGACTCTTGAGACCGCAAGAACTGTACCCCACCAGGCTCCTCTGTCCATTCTCCAGGCAAGAGTACTGGGGAGGTTTGCCAATGCCTTCTCCAGGGGATCTTCCAGATGGAAGGATTGAATCCTGCATTGCAACCAGATTCTTTACCGACTGAGCCACCAAGGAAGAGAAGCTACCTGAAAGCAGATCGCGGAGCGTCTGATTCACAGTAAATATGCAATAAACACTTGTGTTCATTCATTTGTTCAAGTTCCTGCCCCCAGTACTTCAAAATGCAACTCTATTTGGAGATTGGGTCTTTAATGAGTTCACTAAGTTAAGTGTGGCCATCAGGGTGGGGCCCTAAGACAACATGACTGTGTCCTTATGACAAAAGGACGGGACGTCATGGGCGAGCGTGAACAGGACCACCGTTAACAGAAGGACAACAAGAAGACCGTCAACTGCAAGGCAAGGAGAGAGGCCTCAGGAACCAGCCCTGCCAGCACCCACATCTGAAACTTCCAGGCTGTAAGCTGTGAGGACACAAATTTCTGTTATTTAAGCCATCTGGTCTGAGGTGCTTCATTGCCACAGCCCCAGCAAACTAAGGAGCTCTGACTGGTATCCCTGCTGTCTAGATTATCAACCAGAGGCTGAGACAATTGAGGCCACTTGCCCAGGGTCAGTCAGCAGAGGGTGGGATCCCAGCCCAGGTCTGGGCAGTTCCCTGACGTTTTCCTCCTCTACTGGACTGCTTCAAAGAAATCCCACACACCACAGCTAAGACCCCAAGCAGTCAAATAAATAAATATTTAAAGAAAATTTAAAAAAAGAAACATTAGATCACTTAGCAAAGCACAGATGCAGAAATGCAGCTTCTGGTTTGTTTGGGGATGTGGGGCATGGAGCTTCCCAGGCGGTACAGTGGAACCCACCTGCCAATGCAGGAGACGCAAGAGATGCAGGTTCAATCCCTGGGTAGGGAAGGTCCTCTGGAGGAGAGCTTGGCAATCCATTCCAGTATTGTTGCCTGGAGAATGGCCAGAGGAGCCTGGTGGACTGCAGTCTATGGGGTCACAAAGAGCTGGACATGACTGAACATGCACACAGCATGGGTACTCATGGCTGTGTGATTGGGGCAAAAAATGATCATATGAAGGAGAGGTACAAGCGAGCAGAAAAGGACAGTTGAGGGGACGGCTCGCTCACTGCAAGTAAGTTCCTTGAAAACTGAGGTCTCACAACTCTCTGGGAGGAGGGCAGCAGCCCCAGTGACCTGGGGCTAAGTTGGCTGGCCACGTTTCATATTGTTTTCAGCTGCCTGGCGATCAACTTCCCAAGTATCTTGCAACTCTGCTGACCCAAGTGAGCGACAGCACTTTAACCCCAGCGGCATTTTTTTTTAAATCGCCAAATACCTCACAGGACTGTGTGAAGAATAACTGGGGCCTCTGTCCTGCTGCGAGTACAGCTGCTTCTTCAGTCAGGCTTTAAACCACTATCAACTGTCTGACGGCCTCTTCTGCCATGAATCCACGAGACATGGACCAGAAGGACCCCAGAGGTCTGCTCAGCCTCAGCTGGCAAAGTCAAACTCTTAAAAAGCAGTTGCGAAACTCCGTGTCCCTCTCATCCCCTTCAAAGCTCCCTAATCTGGGGAAAGGCAGACAGCTTTTAATTACTGTTTTCATCTTGTCTTTTGCTTCTTTGAAGGAACTTCTGGCAACATTAACCACTTAACTTCCGAATAACCAGAAACTTTTCACTCCTTTCCCCAGTGTATAGGTAAAAGAGAAAGCTGGAAGGAGAGGCACAAAAGGAGAAATCAGTAACCTACAGACCATATAACAGGCTGTGTTCCATCCCAACCTCTCTGAATCAGGCCCAGAGAAGTGAAGTAACATGCCTAAGGTCACACAGCTTGTGGGCGGCAGAGCCAGTGCGAGGGTTGGGATCATCCCACTCCTGGTACCTTCCTCAACCCTCCTCTATTTCAGAGCCTAAACTCTTTGCCAGGTTCTCAAATGTTGACATCAGAGATGCCAAAGCCCCAGCATATGCACACTCCTATCAGTTGGCCAGCAAAAGCTAACCACAGCCATTTTCACTGAGCACTTTCTGTGTGCTATATTCAATGCTAAAGGTAGTCCCTGGGCTGTTTCCAAGTATATTACAAACACCTGGAGAAGGAGGTTCTATTATAGTCTATTTTACTGATCAAGAACATGAGACCAGAGAGGTTAAGTATTAATAATTTGCCCATGGTCTCATAACAAGTAGTTGGCAGCCCTTTAACACTTTTACTTCACTGCCATCTCCTAAGATCAGCCCTGGGTCAGGAGTGAGAGAAAACCTAGAAAGAGCAGAAATACAGCTCTGACACCTGAAAATCTTATAATCTACCTCAGGATTCAGTCAGTTCAGTCGCTCAGCCGTGCCCGACTCTTTGCGACCCCATGGACTGCAACACGCCAGGCCTCCCTGTCCATCACCAACTCCCAGAGTTTACTCAAACTCATGCCCATTGAATCGGTGATGCCATCCAACCATCTCATCCTCTGTCATCCCCTTCTCCTCCCACCTTCAATTTTCCCAACATCAGGATCTTTTCCAATGAGTCAGTTCTTCGCATCAGGTCGCCAAAGTATTGGAGTTTCAGCTTCAACATCAGTCCTCCCAATGAATATTCAGGATTGATTTCCTTTAGGATGGACTGGTTGGATCTCCTTGCAGTCCAAGGGACTCTCAAGACACAGTTTCCCCCTCAGTCAGTCTCTCCCATCAGGAAGCTCCCATAAGCCTCCTCCATCAGAGGGCAGACAGCCTGAAAACCTCAGGATTAGAGTGAGCTAATATTTATTGAGTGCCCAAGGTAGGACAGAGACCTTGCTGGGTGTTCTACAGACCACAGTGGTTATCACCTAAGCCTCAGGGCACTTCTGCGCTCCAGGATGCTGTGGCTCACGCACTGTGTACTGAAGGACAGAGTAAGAGCGTAGATACGTCACTACTATACACATGCATCAAGGAATCCGACGGTGCTGCATCTGAGGGGTGTGGGTAACCAGCCAAGGTCTGATAAAAACTCTCCTTTTAGCATATGGGGGACTTCAGGTCCCCACAAGAGTTAGCACAGCAATGTAGCATGACAGAAATACTCTGCAGCAACATACATGCGCTCTGTTCTCCATTCCAGTGTATCCTGGTTGTACAACTAAATAGAGAATACTTAGGTAAGTCAGATAATTCTTCTGAGCTTTAGCAGTAGATTTAATAATGATTCTCTTTGCAGAATTGTTGTGAAGGCTGAAATCTGAGCACTGAGGCAGAATCCAAAGAGCTGCTGCTGCTTAGAAATATGAGATATACAGACAAGTAGTTTAATATCCAAGACTTAGTCTCCTTATCTATAAAATGGGCATATTAAGGCAAAGAGCTAATTGTAGCAGAATGAACGCACTGTCTTCAGAGTCAGATTACCCACATCTGTTTCCTGGCTCAGTCACTGAGTAACTATATGATGCTGGGCAAGTTCTTGGACCTCTGTGAGCCTATTTCACGCCTGTGGGAAAGTAGTCATAGTCCCTACCCCCACACAGTCATTAGGTGCATCAAACTAGGTACATGTAAAGCACTCAGAAGAGCATCTGGGACGCACTGTGTTTGCTACTGTCATTACCTTGAAGTGTTATTGTGAAGATCCAAGCCATTCGATGGAAGCACAGGGGACTGCACAGACTAGATGCTCAGTAAACGTGTAGACGTCAGATGTGTTTAAGTTCGGGGTCTCTTGCTCCGTCTTCTGATAACAGAATTATTCTTTTCTTTGGGAAATCCATTCCCAGGACCCACACACCATCAGCGCCAAACAACTGGTTAATCAGAGGACATCGTCTCACTGGCCACAGTCACCTGCTCAGAGTCAGAGGTGTGACCAAGGTGAGCAGCTGACTCTCAGCTCTTTTTTGCATGACTGTCACCAGTGACACCCTCTCCACCCTGGTCGCTAAGTTATCTCCCTCTGAGTCTTCTGCTGTTGTCTGCCATCCCGTGCACACTTCCAAGGGCTGGAGGGAGTGAGACGAAGTCCTAATGACACCACCATGCCCCCTGGATCCAGTGGTTTCTAAGCCCAATCACAGGGGCTTCCCTGGCAGCTCGGTGGTAAAGAGTCTGCCTGCCAATGCAGGAGACACGGGTTTGAACCCTTGCTGGGAAGATCCCACACGACCCAGAGTAACTCAGGCTGTGCGCCACAACTATTGAGCCTGTACTCTAGAGACCGCAAGCCAAAATGACCGAAACCCACACACCCTAGAGCCTGTGCTCCACAACAAAAAAGTCCACTGCGATGAGGAGCCTGCACACTGCAATAAGAGGGTAGCCCCTACTTGCCGCAACCAAAGAAAAGCCTGTTCAGCAGCGAAGATCCAGCACAACCAAAAATAAATAGAATTATTCAAGAAAATAAAAATAATAAATAAAGCCAACCATAACCACCACTGGCCTTCTCATGCATATGAATTAACATATTTCCCCTTTGGGTTAAACTAATTTTAGCCACATTTCTGTCACTAGTTAGTAGCAATATTATAATAACATCGGTTCCCAATAAATATCATTTCCCTTTCCCATCACATGTCTTAAAATATGACCCAAAAGGTATTGGAAATACCAATTTCCCAAAAGGTATTTTTCAGATAATCATTGAATATGAAGCAGTTTTTGTCTACAGATCTAGCAAGAGAAGGTGTGTCAGAATTGCTGCTGAAACCTCATGACAGGTTGTGGAGGAGACAGCCACCCAGCAGCCCATTTAGCATTCCTTGGAAAATGGCTCACTGCATCTACTGAGATTCAGTGCTCTTTTAAAACAGAGCTGGTGGCATATGTATACACACTCATGATTGCACATTTATTGATTTCTAATTTGCCCCCTGCTTACTTCCAAAAAGGCCCTGGAGTGGCTGACAAAATAAGACAAAGACACAAGAGGGTCATTAAGAAAAATCAAAGACCAAGCCCAGAGAGAAAAAGGGATTGCTGATTATAGCTGAAACCCAGGTTAATAAAGCTGCTTCAATGACAAATATATATATTTAGCTTTCAGCTCTTTGGCAGCTATTCAGAGTGTGTCCTGACGGGGTACAGGGCATCCTTCATGTCTGCAGCTCAACACCCAGCACAGAGGCCAGGCACCTGGGAGAGGCTTCCTGCATGAACGATGGATAAAAGGGTCAGAGCTCCCTGAGCGCACTGCTCCTACGGAGGCCTGCACCGTCTACGCGCCCACTCGTGAGCGCCCGTGTGTGCCACATGGGCCCGGCCAGGAGCCTGGAGAGGAGTGGGCCGTTCCAACCGCTGCTCTCTGGCCTGAAGCAAAAGCTCCGTGTAAGAGAGCAGCTCCTCGTCTCTTCAAGTCTCCCATGAAAGGAGACTAGAAACAGGTTGTGAAGACGGGAATTGCAGGAGTAACAACAGTTATCTATGCTGGTTATGTATGCAGAGCACTTTAAACCCTAGAAAATGCAGGCTCAGCATAATCTCTTTGGGTTCAGAGAGTTCCCTGGTGAGGTGCATGAACGGAAGAGGGGGCCTCTCTCATTTACCGATGAGGACACTCAGGCACAGGAGACAAAGTGGCTCTCCTGACCTCTCTCAGTCACAAAGTGGCCATGAGGCCGCCACACTGGACTCCCCACGCCCTTGTGCTGCCTGCCTGGGCCTGGCACCCTGCATCTCAGAGACCTGTTATCACAGCCTGAAATGCCTCCTCTGCCCAGATCAAGATCAGCTCCGCCTAAAATGGGCATCTGCTGATGTCTGCGGGGAGCAGGAACCAGACACCTCCCCCAACCCCCTGCAGCAGCGGGACCCTCAGACCCTGCCCGCTCAAAGCTGCCACACAGCCCAGCCCCACGGGCACCTTCTGTTTGCTGGAAAGTGATGCTGAGAGCCCAGGTGAACGACATACAGTCTGTATGGTTTAGTTAAAAGCAGGCTGAAAGGCACAAGGCAGTGCTGGGTGGAGAGACGGCTATTAAGTGAGTGTTTAAGGAAAGAACTCTCCAGGGAAGAGGAAGGGAAAAACCAGAGTGGTTTCCCCATCTGCCCATTTGGTATTGCTTATTCAGCTCTGCCAGATACACACTGCACTTCATCCACCCTCACATCCATCAAGGTGGATGAAGAGTGGAAGAGTGGAAAGGGAGGTGTTCTCTTTCCCACATTTAGTGCAGTCAGTCGGGTGAAAGGGAATGCCAGCCAGAGAAGACTGTGACGAAGTCCAGGTGCACACAAGACAAGGCAAGCAAGGCCACCGCGGCACTGAAACGCCGGCCAACGCAAGCCTGCTCTCATTCCAACAGAGTGCCTGAAAGTACATGTGTGTGTATAGTCTCTCACTGTGTGTACAGAGATACAATTTCCTGATTCAGAACTCATTCTTAAGTGCACATGCAAACATGTGTTTCATATTTCCCAATCTATCCTGGAGCCTACATGCATCAGTGGACCGCATACGTAGGTATAAAACATGGCCACTGGAACGGGAATGGTGGCCACCACGCAGAAACCTCTCCAGTAACGTCACAGTCCTCCCAGCCATGCTGTAAATCTTGCTGCCTGATTGCTAAGCATCCAGACACTTGTTGCTCCAACCAGAAAGTTAAGCCTTGGGCAAGCAATTCACCCCATAACATTCACTAGTCACCACCAGTTGGACTTCCAGATACAGTCATGAAGCTGTTCACTGTCGAAAATTAGCACTTCCCTAACACCCCAGTCCATGAATCACACTCTCCATCCGGATGTGTTTCTCCAGCTCTTGAGTATCCAAACTCTCATGCTGAATAAATACACAAAGACATCTCCAAGTCTCCCCTCTTCATTATATCCTGGACCATTCCAAAGAGAAAGCAAAGTTCAAGGTGTTTCTTTCTTTTCCCAAACAAATCACAGACCTCCAGACCCAGAGTTCCCGGACTGGCAGAGGGAGGAGGCAGCCACAGGGCAGGAGCCCTTCTAGCCAGCAAGGAGGTGAAGCTGAAAGGTTTAACGCAAACCACTGCCCTCGGAGACTCACCTCCAAGCCCCCCTTGGGGCATTTCCCTGGGGTACATTCAGACCCAGGTAAAAGGATGGATTTCCTCCCTCCATGTAAAAGAGAGATGCACTAGCGTAAGTCCACAGCTCTCACCAGCCACTTCAGTGGCTCTCTGAAGGAAGGGAGCAGAAAAGGTGGGCTGGAGGGGAGCACAGGGACCCACACGCTGAAGCCGGGCCCCAGATGCCCCCACGTGTGGACTCACTGCCAAGCTCCACGTGGTCAGGGCGCCCCGCGCTCAGGCAACCACATCCTCTGCATCAGCAAATGCAGACAAGACACAAGGCAGAGAAGCAAGTCCACTCTACTCACAGTCTGGTGAGCTTCAGGTTGCTCTGGAAAAGCAGTTCTGGGAGGACCTGGAGCTTATTCTTGTTCAGGCGCCTGAAAGGGGAAGAGAAAAAGAAAATGAAGAGATGTCAAGAGGACATGAAACTGGATCAAGGGTATTCATAGACCCCACTCAATCAATCCATCAACATGTCTTAAAGGCTTCTAGATCTTTCATCATGGGATGCTCAGCACGTGGAAGGCTTATTCTATCGTGTAACATGTGGAGTCAGGTGGAGGATAAAAGGCAAAGGTAGGTGGGAAGCAGGAAAACAGCATGCCTGCTGCCTCTCTCCTGTCACGAGCCTCAGAGAGACGTCACTCAGAGATGACAACACGGTTTCCCAGGAACTTCAGACAGGCTTTTGAACTCGTCTAACCACTTGCTTGCTTAGCTATTGCCAACTGATGGGACAGGCATGTGAAATGGGTCCCTAAAAATAAATAAAATGCCAGGGAGACTATTCCAGATCCTAAGTGGGTGGTGGGGGCGGGGAGGACAGACAGCAGCCGTTACAGAAGCAGAGAGAGAGTGGGCACATCACCGTGGGTTCAAGGGCCAAAATGGGCCTTTGTGGGTACCTTCCTCTATTTAAAAAATTAAATATTGTATTCTGTAACTATGAAAGTGAAAGTCGCTCAGTTGTGTCTGACTCTTTGCTTCCCTGTGGACTATAGAGTCCATGGAATTCTCCAGGCCAGAATACTGGAATGTACACCTGTTCCCTCTCCAGGGGATCTTCCCAACCCAGGAATCAAACTAGGGTCTCTTACATTGCAGGCGGATTCTTTACCAACTGAGCTATCAGGGCAGCCCATTGTATAACTCTCCTGGTATAAAACCAAATACATTAAGATTATATAACATTTACTTGGCCTAAACACTCACTTTTTTTCTTTTGATTTTCAAAGAAATTAAACCATTTTCATGGGTCCCTTAAAAGCGCTGTTGGCCCTGGGTGCTGTCCCCACTGTGCCTAACGGGGCAGCCAGCCACGGTCTAGGTGGGCAGTGGGGCCGGAGCCAGTGCAGGAGGGACAGCCCATGTGGGATGGCAGCAGCAGAGCCAGACTCTGCCCCGAGAGTGGTCCACACTGACACCCACGGTAAAGAAGGCCACCTGAGCTTCCAAGGACGGCGAGTCACTGCTGCTGCCCCCATGGAGGCTGCTTTCCTGGGAATGTGAGGCCAAAAGGGAGAGCCTGTCCCACGCTTGGGGCTTCCTAGATGGTGCTAGTGCAGGAGACGTAAGAGACTCGGGTTTGATCCCTGGGTGGGGAATATCCTCTGGAGGATCCTCTGGAGGAGGGCATGGCAACCCACTCCAATATTCTTGCCTGGGGAATCTCATGGACAGAGAAGCAGTTTATAGTCCATGGAGTCACAAAGAGTCAGACATGACTGAAGTGACTTGGCATGCAGGCACGCTCCATGCTCACCCCCAGGCCTCTCTATCCAAATATCATTCAGTTCAGTTCAGTCGCTCATTCGTGTTTGACTCTTTGTGACCCCATGGACGGCAGCACGCCAGGCTTCCCTGTCCATCACCAACTCCCAGAGCTTACTCAAACTCATGTCTATCAAGTCAGTGATGTCATCCAACCATCTCATCCTCTGTCATCCCCTTCTCCTCAAGCCTTCAATGTTTCCCAGCATCAGGGTCTTTTCCAATGAGTCAGTTCTTGGCATCAGGTGGCCAAAGTATTGGAGTTTCAGCTTCAGCATCAGTCCTTCCAGTGGATATTAAGGACTGATTTCCTTTAGGATTGACTGGTTTGATCTCCTTGCAGTCCAAGGGACTCTCAAGAGTCTTCTCCAACACCACAGTTCAAAAGCATCAATTCTTCTTCATTCAACTTTCTCTATGGTCCAGCTTTCACATCCATACATCACTACTGGAAAAACCATAGCTTTGACTAGATGGACCTTTGTCAGCAAATGTCATTATGCAGCCTAATCACTGAAGCCAAAATCAGTGTCCCCAAACCTCCTCAGAATCCTCAGATTCTTTCTCTCCAGAATCTCCCAGTGCAAAGACCAGTTTACAGATGGCTGAATTTCTCTGCTTAAACTATGCATGTTTGGCTATGTGGAACAGCCATGTGATTCCATCTCAGAGCTAAGTGAACTGAAGAGAAGAAAAGGTGAACTTCTTCCCAGCTTCTGGCCCCAAAGCCCACACTCTTATAGTGCTCCAAGCAGCTACGATTCCAGTGGGTGGGGTGGGGGTGGGGGTAGGATATTTGCCCTTTTTTATACCAGGCCAACAGATAAAAACTTGAGAGGGACAGGAGTCCAGAAGGGAGTTTACAAGGGCGAAGTATGTGGGAGAGAAGCATTTATGACCTCAGGGAATGAGGTTCTGCTGAGAAGCGTGTGGCTCAGCCCTGAAGGGGTGCACATCGAGTGTGTGGACCAACCACATCTGCTGGTGGCACTCCTGACTGGAAGGAAGCCAGAGGAAAGGCCGGCAAGTGGGACAAGTGAGCTCAACTCCCCACCCCCCCCACCTAACTCCCTGTGTTCTTTTTCATTGTTAAAAACAGAGGTTATAAAAAAAAAGCCTTAACATAGAATTGACCATCTTAACCATTTTTAAGTGAAGTGTGTTCACATCCTTGTGCAGCAGATCTCCAGAGCTTTACCATCATGCAAAATCGAAACCTGTGAAGCAACACCACATCGCCCCCTCACCTTGTCCCTGGCAGCCACCATTCTGCCGTACCTGCTGTCTCTATGGATTTGACCAGTGCTCTTCTCATCACTCCCAGTATCTGCTCTTTGTGAGTTCCTGTCACTAAAGTGGGAAGAATGGGGGTGGCCCAGAGGACAGGAAGGCGAGAGGGAGTCTAGCCCCTTGTTTACAGCAGTTCCCATATAGCCAGTGATAAATGAGCGTGTGTGCATGTATGCTGTGTGACCCCAAGGACTGTAGCCTGTCAGAGCCCTCTGTCTGTGATAAGCCACTTTCTAATACGGATTCTTATGGGAAAGAATCCCTTAAAAGAAACGGAGTAGCCCTCACAGTCAGCAAAAGAGTCCAAAATGCGGTACTTGGATGCGATCTCAAAAATGACAGAATGATCTCTGTTCGTTTCTAAGACAAACTATTCAATATCACACCAATCCAAGTCTATGTCCCAACCAAATTGCTGAAGGAGCTGAAGTTGAATGGTTCTACAAAAACCTACAAGACCTTCTAGAACTCACACCCAAAAAAGATGCCCTTTTCATTATAGGGGACTGGAATGCAAAAGCAGGAAGTCAGGAGATACCTGGAGTAAAGGCAAATTTGGCTTTGGAGTACAAAATGAAGCAGTGCAAAGGTTAACAGAGTTTTGCCAAGAGAATGTACTGGTCATAGCAAACACCCTTTTCCAACAACACAAGAGAAGACTCTACACATGGACATCACCACATGCCCAACACCGAAATCAGACTGATTATATTCTTTGCTGCCAAATATGGAGAAGCTCTATACAGGCAGCAAAAATAAGACCGGGAGCTGACTGTGGCTCAGATCAGCAACTCCTTATTGGCAAATTCAGACTTAAATTGAAGAAAGTAGGGAAAACCATTAGACCATTCGGGTGTGACCTAAATCAAATCCCTTACGATTATACAGTGGAAGTGACAATCAGATTCAAGGGATTAGATCTGATAAGAGAAAGTGCCTGAAGAACTATGGACGGAGGTTCGTGACATTATACAGGAGGCAGTGATCAAGATCATCCCTAAGAAAAACAAATGCAAAAAGGCAAAATGGTTGTCTGAGGAGGCCTCACAAATAGCTGAGAGAAGAAGAGAAGCTAAAGGCAAAGGAGAAAAGGAAAGCTATACCCATTTGAATACACAGTTCCAAAGAATAGCAAGGAGAGATAAGAAAGCCTTAATCAGCGATCAACGCAAAGAAATAGAGGAAAACAACAGAATGGGAAAGACTAGAGATCTCTTCAAGAAGATTAGAGATACCAAGGGAACACTTCATGCAAAGAAGGGCTCAATAAAGGACAGAAATGGTATGGACCTAACAGAAGCAGAAGATATTAAGAACAGGTGGCAAGAATACACAGAAGAACTGTACAAAAAGATCTCCATGACCCAGGTATTCACAATGGTGTGATCACTCACCTAGAGCCTGGACATCCTGGAGTGTGAAGTCAAGTGGGCCTTAGGAAGCATCACTACGAGCAAAGCTAGTGGAGGTGATGGAATTTCAGTTGAGCTATTTCAAATCCTAAAAGATGATGCTAAGTGCTACACTCAGTAGGCCAGCAAATTTGGAAAACTCAGCAGTGGCCACAGGACTGGAAAAGGTCTGTTTTCATTCCAATCCCAAAGAAAGGCAATGTCAAAGAATGCTCAAACTACTGCAGAATTGCACTCATCTCACATGCTAGCAAAGTAATGCTCAAAATTCTCCAAGCCAGGCTTCAACAGTATGTGAACCATGAACTTCCAGACGTGCAAGCTGAATTTAGACAAGGTAGAGAAACCAGAGATCAAATTGCCAAACATCTACTGGATCATCAAAAAAGCAAGAGAGTTCCAGAAAAGCATCTACTTCTGCTTTATTGACTACACCAAAGCCTTTGACGGTGTGGATCACAACACACTGTGGAAAATTCTATAAGAGATGGGAATACCAGACCACCTGACCTGCCTCCTGAGAAATCTGTATGCAGGTCAAGAAGCAATAGTTAGAACTGGACATGGAACAACAGACTGGTTCCAAATAGGAAAAGGAGTATATTGTCAAGGCTGTATATTGTCACCCTGTTTATTTAACTTATATGCAGAGCACATCATATGAAACAATGGACTGGATGAAGCACAAACTGGAATCAAGATTTCTGGGAGAAATATCAATAACCTCAGATATACAGATGACACCACCCTAATGGCAGAAAGTGAAGAACTAAAGAGCCTCTTTATGAAAGGGAAAGAGAAGAGTGAAAAAGCTGGCTTAAATTCAACATTCAGAAAACTAACATCATGGTATCCAGTCCCATCACTTCATGGCAAATAGATGGGAAACAATGGAAACAGTGACAGACTTTATTTTGGGGGGCTCCAAAATGGTGACAGATGGTGACTGCAGCCATGAAATTAAAAGATGCTTGCTCCTTGGGAGAAAAGCTATAACCAAACTAGACAGCATATTAAAAAGCAGAGACACTACTTTGCTAACAAAGGTCCATCTAATCAAAGCTCTGTTTTTTCCAGTAGTCACGGATGGATGTGAAACCTGGACTATAAAGAAAGCTGAGTGAAGAAAAATTGATGCTTTTGAACTGTGGTGTTGGAGAAGACTCTTGAGAGTCCCTTGGATTGCAAGGAGATTCAACACCAGTCAATCCTAAAGGAAATCAGTCCTGAATATCCACTGGAAGGACTGATGTTGAAGCTGAAACTCCAATACTTTGGCGACCTGATGCCAAGAACTGACTTATTGGAAAAGACCCTGATGCTGGGAAAGGTTGAAGGCTGGAGGAGAAGGGGATGACAGAGGATGAGATGGTTGGATGGCACCATCAACTCAACAGACATGAGTTTGAACAAGCTCCAGGAGATGGTGATGGACAGGGAAGCCTGGTGTGCCACAGTCCATGGGGTTGAAAAGAGTCAGACACGACTGAGCGACTGAACTGAACTGAACACGGAAAAGCACTGGTCCCAGAGAAGGTGTGGTGCTTTGACTCTGGGATCGGCCAGACTAGGTCTGGCTCTATCGTGTTCTCGCCATAGGACCTTGGGGAAGTAACCTAGCTACTTAAGCCTCAGTTTTCCACCTGCAAAATAACTCTACTCGGTGGGTTACAGTAAACCTTGACACAGTGTATGTAAAAGCACCCAGCACTGCAGTGAGCACATGGCATAATCGAAATGAGCTGCTTTATAACTGCGTCAGACACCGCGCTGCGTGCTGGAAGGGTGGGATCTCAGGTAGTGCAGCTCAGAGACTGGGGTCATTATTACTAGCATCTTATGGATAAAGGATATCATGGGACTTCTCTGGTGGCCCAAGGGTTAAGAATCCACCTGCCAATGCACAGGACACAGGTTTGATCCCTGCTCTAGGAAGACTCCACATGCTACAAGACACCTAGGCCCATGAGCTGCAAAAAGACAAGCCACTGCAGTGAAAAGCCCACACACTGCAACTTGAGAGTAGCCCCCACTTTAAGCACCTAGAGTAAGCCTGCATGCAGTCAACAATAAATAAATAAATAGACAGATTCCATGGAATTCTCCAGGCCAGAATACTGGAGTGGGTAGCCCTCGCCTTCTCCAGGGGATCTTCCCAATCCAGGGATCAAACCCAGGTCTCCCACATTGCAGGCAGATTCTTTATCAGCTGAGCTACCAGGGAAGCCAGATAGACAGATAAAGGATGTCAACACATGGAGAGGTGAAGCCCATTCTGCAAGGCCACTGTGATAGGAAATGGTGGAGGCAGGATGCTGACCCCGGCAGTCTGCCTCCAGAGCCTGGTTCTAAACCACTGGGGTTACTGGAAGCCCCTCTATCAGTGACAGCTCCCTTCCCCACACCCCCACCCTTTTCTCCCCTTCTCATCTTTTTGGCTCTGCTTCCTTTCATCCAGGGTGGCCACCTCCTCTGCCCCTGCCCAGACCACCATCTGCCCTGAGGACACTTCCCTCCCTGAAAAGGATGCTTTTGGGTCCCCAAGGCCAGCAGCGGGCCTCCAGGTAGGTCTGTCTGGAACCCTCCTCTACATCCACAGCTGCACAAAGCCTGGTGAGAGTTACACCCAGCCAGCCAATGATCCCATACAGGCAAAAGTCCTGAAATCTGGCCCACCGTGGCCTGCAGTGGGGAGGGTATTGAGTGTGCTCAAAGCTCAAAACCAGAGTTGAAGCTAAAAATAAAACCAGCTTGGCTCTGAGGCTCCAGGAAGGGAAGGAATCGTTTTCAGTTCTTTGCCGGTATTTGTGGCTGGACAAAAATAAAAACACAACCAAATTTAGCCAATTGTGTGCTGCCTGCTGCTTCGTAAACCCTGAGTGAGGATTCCATGGCAGCTGGGCTGGGCTCTCCTTCCTTTAAAAACCTCAGGGTCTTTCTGCTTCGGCTTGGACGGGCCGCACGCTGGCTCTCTGTTATCGAGGGGAGCTCGATACATTTCTAGCTCATCCCATCTTGGGATTTATTCATTCTTATTTAGTGAGCCGAGTTGGTCTGAAAGGTCTTACTTGAAGAGCTGATGAAGCCTCCAGGCTGCATAAGGTGCACTTCTCATGTGGCTGCTCTAAGAGCAGCTCCTGAACAGGAAAATGAACAGAGGGAAACAGGTTGTTCTCCTGCCAGAGGGACAGATAAGCGCTGGGCTGCAGACAGCGGCTATTGGCCTCCGTGCCCTCCAACACTCATGCCATCTGCTGCTCTGTCACCTGGGTCCAGAGGTAGAAATCTGCCACAGTTCAAATTGGAACTAAACCTGTGATGCCTGGATGGAGAAAAGGACTGAATGGGACCCATATGAGGGCAGACCTGAGGAGGTCAGTAAACAAGATATGGGCCCGGTCAGTGATAGGTTAAGTCCACCTGGATGTATTCTCTTCCTCTAAGATCAACACTCCTTTTCAGCTTTCCTGCTGGAACAATGGAAGCATCAGGGTCAAGAAGTCCACGGGTTGCCAGCTGCAAGGTCATTCTGTTTTTCAGCCTGAACTGTTAAGCCCCAAGACACAGAGTCTTGGCTTTGTGGTACCACTGATGGCCTTCTTGGAGGAACCTGCGTTTAAGATCTAATTAGAGATTTTTTCCACCTTATTGAATTCTTTCATTTGTCCATTAAACCCATGCAACCACTAATTTATCCATTCATAAAACCACCTTCTACACCTATGTCTGTCTGTCCATCCACCCATCCATCTATCCTTCCTTCCATCTTCCCAGTCATTTTTCAATATGAACATACAAAGATGATTAAGATACAGTCCCTTCCTGTATCTGCATGAATAAGATGTAGATGAAGAAGGATGTCAGATGCTAGCGAAGGAGACTGGCATGGAAACAAAAGTCTGTAGCACGATCTTGTGAGCAAAGCTATTGTGGGGGCACAAGGGGAGGAGCAGCTAACCCAGACCTGGGACAGGAAGGCTTCCCGAAGAAACTGGTTTGAGTTTTTGTTTATTTGTTTGCTTGTTTGAAGCATAATTTTGACTCTTCAGAAGACAGGGACAACAGGTTCTAGGCTTTGAGAGCAGTATGTGCATGGAGCACCAGGAGACTGAGGAGCAATTTTTGGGAAACAGGGCTGCATTGCAGGGACTAGATGGCTTGAGAAACACAAGTGATGAAGCTCTAGGGCTAAGCAGAGGTCATATTAATGAGGGTCCTTGTGGGTCATGATAAAAGACTTGGGCTTGGCTGTGTACTGAGAGTCAGGGGGAGCCACAGACGGAGTCTGAGCAAGGGAATGACCATCTGTTTTGGATTTTAACAAGTTCTCTTGAGTAGCAGTAAGCCTGGTTTGAAAGAGGGTGGAATCAGAAGCAAGGCGAGCAATTAAGAGGGCTCCTGAGTAATCGCTGTGGCTGTGTGAGGCCCTGGGGAAGGGGAGGGGTCACACTGGAGTGGAGGAGTGAGACCTGAAGTCTCAACCATGGGGTTTTGTGAGTGAATGCATATGAGGGGCACAGGAGTAAAGGGGTTAAAAGTGGCCCCAGGGGCTCCCACTTGGGTAACTGATTAATCAATATGACCAATTAGTGCTGAAAAAAATAGAGATGAGAGGACCACCACACAGGAGGGACTGTGTTCAGATTCAGGATTTCTAAACTACTGGGATCCAATACATCTTGACAGCTAGTTGCAGTAGCTGGTGATAACACTAAGACTATGATTCAGGCACTGTACAAGGGGCTTCCCATGTCCAGTTCATTTAACTCCCCACAGAATAACTTCAAGAGTAGTACTAGTAGGCAGCCTATAACAATGAAACAAAGCCCTAAGAAGGTTAAGCCACCTGCCCAGAGTCAAACTCAGCCAAAATGGTGGTGATGGACTTCAACACAGATGTGTGTACTTGGTCCCTTAGTTGTGTCTGACTCTTTTTGATCCTTTGGACTGTAGCCCACCAGGCTCCTATATCCATGGGATTTTCCAGACAAGAATACTGGAGTGGGTTGCCATTTCCTCCTCCAGGGGATCGTCCTGAGCCAGGGATTAAACCCACATTTACCTAATACCAAACCTGTGCTCTTAACTACCATGGACAATGATGGTATTTAATTTAGCCCTCATTATAGCCTGTCATGACTTAATTACCTTGTGTGTGGGTCTCATCCTCCCATTAAGTTCTACAGGTCCTTAAGTGGGAAATATGTCTAATATCTGCTCAGTGACCCACTGTGAGCCAACACAACCCCAGGGATACAAGGGGGCTTTTAGTAAGGGCCTCTTGAATTTCAAGTCAATTCAGGGAACTGGGAATAGTCAATTCGGGGAACCTGAAAAATCAATAGCTTTTCTGGGCTGGGTGAAGGGAGTCATCCTGTTTGCAGGTGAACAAAACTCCCAGAAGGTCCAATTGCTTGAGTCTGTCTGATTCTAGAGTCTTCTTGGAGACTCAGCTTCCAGAGTCACCGGCCTCACTACTGACCTACTGGGCAGAAAGGCAGGAGAGGATGGGGCCAGGGCAGCCTCTCAGTGGGTGCAGGAGAGGTGAGAGGCCTCCAGGCCAGAAGGAAGCACGCTCAGCAGCAGCAGGCCCCGGCACCCACAGGGTGCCTCCCCTTTCTTCGGGAAGCGTGGAATGTTCAGCTGCTCAGCTAAGGCCCGAGGGAGGAAGGGAGTCAGTGTGCTAACTCCCAAAGGTCACCGGACTGTTGGCTTTAGTAATGAAATCAATTGAATCCCCTTCCCCAGGCACTTTCCTAGGCAGCCTGGATGGCTTCCAGTTCTTCTGGTGTTTTCAGAAACACCAACAAGGGCTAAAGTGGCTTTGCTATTTGGAGCAGAAGCTCCAGGCCTCCCCCAGTAGAGGGGGAAACATCCTGGCAGAACCTGCAAGAAGGGCAGAACCAAATTCAGAGGCCTCAAACCCCGACTTGGAGGTGGCACTCTCACCCATGAGGATGTACAGATGTCACTCTCTATCAGGGGAACTCCTCAGCAGAGAAGAGTCAAGAGCAGAGAAGCCTAAATAGGGCTTGTATCCACAAGATATTTACTGTAGCCACTGATGGCCTCATATTTTCTTGGTTTCCTCACCTGCCCACCACATCAAATTCAGGTTATTTTCTTGCTATGCAAATTTCATAATGTAAATTGGATGTAACATCATCAGTTCAGCAAGAAACCTGATCTGTGCTGACTGCTGGCTTACAGCACTGTCCGGATCAGAGAGGGTCCCTGCACGCGTAGGAGGAAAGCCTGCTGGCCGCCAGTTTCAACACCCAGGAGCCACTTTGGTTAGTGACTGGCTGTTCTCTGCCACTGGGATTGCCCCCTTTTCTAATAATGTATTTTTAGAGGTTTTTTTTTGGGGGGGTGCAGGTGGGTAGCAGCTTTACTGAGCTCTAACGGGGCTTCCTTTTTAATAGCACTCCTGGACCAAGCCACTATTTAATTTTATGGTTTAGAAGCCAGTTGACCTGAATCATGTCTTCCATGGAATTCAGCATTTGTTCAATGACATTTAGGTTGACTTCTGTCAGTTTTGAAAATCTGTTATTTTTAGTTGGTAACTTCAAAATGTCCTAATAGCAATTAAAAACCTTTACTTTTGACATTTCTGTAAGAGAAACAACTTTGTCATCCTAGTCTAAAACTCTTGCCCTAAGCAGTTTTTTCCCCACTGAGTTGTTTAAGAGAATCCTTTTTAACAAAATAGCTTAAAGTTTATTTTAGGAACCCAATTATTATGTAATAGCAAAACTTGAACCTTGTGAGATACCCAAGAGGGCTGAATAGTTTAACATCTGTGATGGGCTTTGCAGTGTACCACAAAGGCTCGCTGAAAGGTAGCTGTTACGGCCACTGTTGTTTTCATTATCATCATCCCTGGATACCCCAGGAGGTCAGAGATAGGGGAGATTTATTTCTCCCTCACAGATGACTGTATTGGTCAGCAAGGCTATTAACAATAACGAATGAACTCCAAAATCTCATCTTGTAGAGAACGTAGTATGTTGGGGAAGAGTGGTAGGCAGGAGCTACAACAGGTCTTCAGTTCCTTGATCTCATGGTAACTAATAACACTTCTGTCAGCCTATTGGCCAGAACTAGTCACATGGCCAAACCTAACTGCAAAAGAAGATAGGAAATCTACAGGGACACTTGGATATTTGGTGAGAACTATCATGATAACCAACTCATCTTGGAATCAAAGCAACAATAATGATCTCTTTGATCTGTTGTTCTTCCTTCTTTCCTTGTTTCCTGTCAATGCCAGGCCCTTACAGTGTGCTAAGTACAGTGCTGCTGCTGCTGCTAAGTCGCTTCAGCCGTGTCTGACTCTGTGCGGCCCCACAGACGGCAGCCCACCAGGCTCCTCCATCCCTGGGAATCGGGAGGTGCTTAAATGCATTATCTTACTTCATCCTTAAAGTGACATTGTTATTGTCAGTATCTTATACAAGGAAACTGAGGGGCAGAGAGGTTATGGAACTTATCTAAAGTCACACAGCTAATAAGGTTTGGACAGAAGTTTCTCTGACACCAAAACCTGTGTCAGAACCCCTTCACCATTCTGCTTCCTTAACCCTTTGGTGCTTGGGGAGGGAGGCCAGAAGGCCTCCCAACAATCCTAGGATGGAGCCAGTAACAAGGAGTTGCTGTTGCTCAGTCACTAAGTCACATCCAATTCTTTGAGACTTCATGGTCTCAAAGGGGAGCCTGGCAGGCTCCCCTGTCTTCCACTATCTCCTAGAGCTTGCTCAAACCCATGACCATTGAGCTGATGATGCCATCCAACTATCTCATCCTCTGTCGTCCCCTTTTCCTCCTGTCCTCAACCCTTCCCAGTATCAGAGTCTTTTCCAATGAGTTGGTTATTCACATTAGGTGGCCAAAATATTGGAGCTTCAAGTTCAGCATCAGTCCTTATACTGAATACACACACATTCACTCATTTTGCATTTGCAGGAGAAACTGAGTCAAAGCAGACTAGGAAACTAACCCTGTGGTCCTTAACCTTATTGTCCAAGGCCTCTGGTTTCCGAAGAAGGCTCTGAGGGTCCCAGCAAATCACTGCCCCCATGCCAGGGAGGACAGAGAATCCTGAGCTGTCCCTTAAGAGCATTTACGCTTATTTCCCTTTCAGATCTAAATGGTCTGTCCCTTCAGAAATCCCCTAAGGGCATTCTCAGCCCCCTGCCTGTCCTTGTAGGTGACTCGTCCTGAGACATCTGTCCAGCGCTAGACTGCTCTGGGGCTTGCCCAGGATTCAACACTCCAGTGTGAAAAGAAAACAGGCACAAAGACCCTAAAACAACCCTTGTTGAACTTTCCGGCACTTCACATTGGACCAGTTTTCCTCCAATGACACGGTTGTTACGGACAAAGCAGAACACATCAGTGGCCTGAGTCTGACTCGCCTTTGACCCCTGTCCCAGCTGCTGCCACGTGCCCAAATACCCCTGTCTCCACAAGACCCTGATTTCAGGAGAAAATGGGGAAGCGGGGGGGAGATGGGGGCGGGGACTGGAGGTGGGAATGGGAAGGAAGGGAAGGAGTCTGGATCTGCAGCAGTGGACACTCCTGGCTCTGCAGAGAAGTGGCCAAGGGCTCCGAGGGTTGTCTTATTCCAGGGTGACAGCCCACAAGGCCTAAGTCATATCTGCCTAGAACAATGCAGGGAACTCCAAGGGTCTGTGAACAAAAAGGCTGCTTCATCTAGGATTAAAGTCATGAGCAGAGGTTTCTGGGGATCCGCCAGCAGCAGACTGGCCGTGGAACTATGTCAGTAAAACGGAGGGCTCAGACACTAGGAAAAGATGTCACGAGTGAGAGAAAATGCATCCTTATGCATGCATATGAGCACTCACACGCGCACACACACACACACAACATAGACTGCCGACGTAATGCACGTGTAATGAACAGAGTCATGCACATCCCTCAGAACTGGCCAGATCCATTCCAGACAGCCAGACCCCTCGGCAGTGGCCAGAGCTCAGATCCCCTTAGCAATCTCTTCAACCCCATTTTATAATGGGGCCCACAGGGCAGGCAGCTCCCCAGACACTAGAATCGCGCCTTCATCTCTTCTGAGAAACTCCAGTCTTGCATCTTCCCCTGCCTCGGGGTTTCTGCACATGCTCCTCCCTTCTCTGGGAACTCTCTTTACTCTTCCACCAAGGGGGCAGCTGCAGAGGTGTTAAGATGAAAATATTTGAAGGTGGAACTGACAGGCTTTGCTGATGGATTGGAGGTAAAGCTTGGGAGAGGAGAATGAAGGATGATCCCAAGGTTTGGGCCTGTGCATCTGAAACTTTGATCTGTTGTTACCTGAGAGGGAGGAAGACTGTGGGTAGGGCAGGTGTGGTGAGGGACCAGATTTGGACATGTTAAATTTAATAGGCCTATAAATATCCACGTGGAGAAACCCAGTGGGCAACTGGATATGCAAATCTGGGCTTCAGGGATAATACCAAAATGGAGATGTATTAATAGATTGTCTTGAAGTACAGGAACCAAGGCCACCATGAAAGATGTAAAAAAGAAGGGAAGAGGACCTAGGACTGAGTCCTGGGCCGCACCATCCATTAGAGACCAGAGGGAGGAGGAAGCAGTGCAGTGTGGTAGCAGGAGAAGGTGGAACTGCAGAAGCCATGTGAAAAAGCCTTCCAAGGAGGGTGGGGAGGCTGCATTCATCAAATGCGGCCAAGAGGCAGAGACAGAGAAGGACAACATGGACCCAGCAAGAAGGTGACTTGGAAAGGACAGTCTGGTATAGAGTTAGGCGTGAACTATAAACTGGAGTGGTTCAAGAAAGAGTGGGAAGAGAAAAAATCAAGGGAAAACAATAATTTGCTACAGAGGGAAACAGAAAATGGGTTGAGGGGAAAGAAGTCAAGAAAGGTTTTCTTTTTATTTTTTAAGATGTGACAAATTGCAACATGCTCTTATGCTAAAGAGAATGATTTGATAACTTAAAGATGCAGGGGATGAGGAGAAAATTTTTAGTGTGAGGCTCTGAATAAACAACAGAGAAGATTCCAGTGCACACGTGATGGCAATGGCAGAGGCAAAGACCTGACATCTGTGGCAAGAACAGACAAGGCTGAGGTTAGAGGACCGTGGAGGGAAGGTCTGGTGCTAAGAGTCTGTGGAAGGTGAGACTGGGAAGGCAGCTGAGGAGATGTGCTTACAGTACTTAGGGAAATGGGCCATGAAATCTCTAGTGGTTAAGGAAGTAAGGGAGGTCACTACAGCCTGAATGTTTCTGTCCCCTCCTCGCCCAGATTTGTATGCCGAGATCCTAACCCCCAGATGACAGCATTAGGAGGTGGGGTAGCAGGTGGGGTCTTGGAAATCTGACAGGGACAGGAGAGCAGGGGCGTCATGACGGGGATCAGTGCACTTACAAAAGAGGTCCCAGAGACTTCCCTGGTGTCCAGTGGCTAAGAGTCCACGCTCCCACCACAGGGGGCCTGGATTCGATCCCTGGTCAGGGAACTAGGTCCCACATGCTGCAAATAAAGAGTTCATGCCACAACTAAAGATGCTGCATATTGCAGTGAACATGCATGATCTCGGACTTCCAGAACTGTGAGAAATAAAACTGCTGCTAATAAGCTACCCAGTCTCTGATATTTTATTACAGCTGTCTGAACAGACTAGGACAGTGGGACAGTGAGAAGATGAGGGATCCAGTGAGCTTTAGGCCACCAGTATCCACGCACTCAGGGACAGGGCCCCAGGAACTGGGACCTAGGGAAGCCGGGATCTAGTCTGAGCTCTGCCCCCATGAGCTGTGTGACTGTGTGAACCACAACCCTGCTCTGAGGCTGCTTTTCTATATCAACACAATTGTGGTTAGAGGAGATGACTCCTAAGATCCTCATTCTATTCTCCTTATTCTAAGAGCTGGTTGAGGATACTTGGATTCTAAATCCAGCTCTCAATATGCTGTGTATCCTTTAGCGTTGAACCTCTCTCTTTTTCTTGGTTTCTTCCTGTGAAAATGGGAATAACAATCTTGATTAGAATACCCATTTGAAGATGCAATGCCCTCAGGAAGAGGGTCTTGGTCTGTTTTGTTGAAACCAGGTAACTGGAGGGTTGGAACTGCAATAGCACAAATGAAACACTTTTGCCACAGTGCTTGAAAGAGGGTCCTGAAACTTAACCTGGTGGCCCAGTGGCTAAGACTCTGTACTCCCAGTGCAGGGGGCACGGGTTCAATCCCTGGTCAGGGAACTAGATCCTGCATGCCACAACTAAGAGTTCATATGCCACACTAACCATCCCATGTGCCTCAGTGAAGACTGAAGATGGTCCTGCATGCCACAGCTAAGACCTGGGGCGGCCAAATAAATAACTAAGATAAACATTAAAGAAAGAAAGAGAGAGGGAGAGGGTCTGGAGAGGAAGGAGCAGAGGCCCAGTCCCTCTGAACTGCACAGTGGGGTGAGGGGCCTGCAAGGGCAGTTTCAGAACCAAGTGAAGGTGAGGGTCCTCATACCCCACAGGGTACCAGAGAGAGGTTTCTACAGCAATAAAACAAGGTTGCTAGAAGACAACAGCAACAAAGAGGGCAGAAGGGCCTCAGAGACTAACTCTGTCTTGTCTGTGCTGCCTGGGAATGAATATGAGAGAGCTGTGATGGGTAGGCAAGGAAGACTGAAAATTCCTTAGAAGTGAGTGTTGTTCTATAAGAACATGCTCCACAAAGACATTCAGCATGTCTTGAGCAGCTGATAGTTAATGTTGAGCCTTTTCTACTAGGAATTAAGAGGAAAATACTTTAGGCAGCTATGGGATTCCCTCCCACACTAAAAATCCCCCAAAACAATGTAGCAAAGCTGGTTCTAAATAGGATAGCTGGAGGACCACTCACCACAGATTTTCCATGTTCTCTCTGGATTATTCTAGGCCCTTCACCTGGGTCTCCAACCTCTTCAACCCACAGGTAGGAAAATGACAGATGCAAATTGAAGGAGAAATACTCAAGCCGGCAGATGTCACCAAGGGCAGGTACAACTCAGCACAAATTTTCTAGAAGGGCACTGTTTAAAATGATCCTGTTTGAACCCGCTGACCTTTTCTTTTGTTTTGGAAAAGTTCAAAGTTAAAAAAAAAAAAAGGAAAGAAAGAAAAAGAAAAAACAGGCCTGACAGCAAACGATGCAAACATTCCTAGCTTGTGAATGACAAATTTCCCTTTCATTTCTGTTCTAAACACTTGCACTTGGCAAGATCTGCTAATGACGGTGAGTTTCTCTGTGTGTTTATCTACATATCTAGATATATGTTTACATATCTAGCAACAAAAAAAGATCTTTTAAGCCCTCCCAGGCATGAGCCAAGGAATGTTGAGTAATTATCTGTGACCAATTCTCATCTATAACTAATTAGAATTTTACTTTCTCATAGCATTTCCTTTCTGGTTAAAGTCCAAGTTTTTTTTTTTTTTTTCTTCTTCTTCTTTTTTCTTTTTCCTAGAAAAGGAAGAAACCTGGACATTTTAAAAACTATGGGGTAGAAAGCGAATAGGGTGAAAGGGGAATGGGGGTACCTTGCAAACTGCATTATTGCTTTGATCGGATTGAATCTCCTTTGATTATCCCCCTCCCCCCTTTCTTTAAATGCTTTTTCAGCCTGGGGAGAGTTTCTCAACCCTCTGGCTATTGCATTTGAACTGAAGTCTGCAGAATAGTTTAAGAGCCCCTGATCACCTCTCTCACTCCCACCTCGGTCGAGCAGTCCCCTTTCCCAACCACGGCTTTGAGATCCCATCCAAACTTGTTGGCGTCTCAAACTGAATCCCAGATGTTCACTTAGCAAAAAATAAATGAATGATCCAAGCTGTGGACTGAACCAGTGATCCTCACAAATAGACTCCAGGTGTGTTGGCATCTGGACTGCTATCTCTCTTTTTCTGTTCTACAAACACACATACACGATACCAGTTCCATCCTGAAAAGAATTTGACACCATCACCAGATGCAGAGCTGATATAGAGTGGACAGGACTAGGTATCTAACATGCACTGAATCTTTCCTTTCATTTATGAACAAAGGTTAAGGTCTCCTACATAGCCCCAGTTGCCTTCACTTATCAAAATCATGATGCATTTGGTGTTCAAAATCAGCTCAGGCCTAAAACAGCTTAGAATTGCTAAGCTATCTTGTCACCAATTTTCATTGTCAACCATAACCATCTCCTGTATTTCATAGGAAACTCATCTAACTTCAAACTTAATAAGCACCTACTATTTATCTACCTGAGGCAAGCAATTATGAGGAAGGAAAAAGAGAGGTCAAGATCTCTGCCCTCAAAGAACATATAGTCCTGCTAAAACAGCAAAGTTCCAAGTTACTTTAATTCAAAAATTGATCAAAAAATTCAATGTCTACTAAGTACCTATTCTATGTCATGCTCTGAGAAACAAAATCCAGCAAGATCCACTTCTTAAGGAGCTTACAGTCAGTCCAGTGGGCAAGGGAGATAAGTACATTGATGACCACGGGCATGTGACACGTGCTGAGAAAGAAGGACACACAGCAAACTGTGGGAGGAGTCTTCACAGCCTCATAGAGGAGGCAACATTTGATTAGCATCTTGAAAGGAGAGAAGAAACGGACCAGGGGATGAAAGACAGAGAAAGGGCAGAGAATAAACCTAGCCAAAGACACTACAGTGGAACATCATGGAAACAGCACTTGTTTTAACATGCGGAGTGAAGGATGAAGAACCCCTGCAGGGTGAATGATGGAGAAAGACTGGGCAGGAACAAGCCATGCGAGGTTTGGGGGCACTGGCGAGCCAAGTTGGTGAGACCAGCACCTGTGAAACGACGAGAAAAGCATGGGACTCTGGGCGATGGGTTGTAAGTGAAGCAGGAAGTGAGAGCCAGCTAACTAGGAGAAAGGGGATTTATGGAGAAGGCACGGATCTTGAAAGACAGACAGGAAGAGGGAAAGGGGTAGAGTCTCCTAGGCTCTGAGGGCAGTCTAAGCAAGGCCATGGGCAAACGCTCTGCCATGACAGATGCACAGAGAGGAGACCATCATGGTCCCTGCAATGGAAGTATGTAGAGATGATAGTGAAGGTTAGACAGGTGGGATGAAGCAGCAGGGGCTTTGAGAGGCCAGTGTGTCCCTGAGAGCAATCATCATATCTCCAGTGACTTTAGAGGGTAAACGCACAAGCATGTTTATATTAATCAGCATATATTTTTATGTTTTCAGAAAAATGTACAATTTTCTCATGGTCACTATAATTTAAGATGAGGCTAGGGGAAAAAAAAGTAAGTTGACTTAAAATGAAGTGAAAGAAATATTAAATAATAATAATAGTACAGGTGTTATACAGATTGACCAAAACCATGAAGAAAGTATAGAAATTACTGGCATGTGAGGAATCCTGTTGCTAAATGACTGGACACTGAAGTTATTTGAGCAGGATCCGTGTAAAGAGACTTGCAGGAAGAACGCTCAGGCAGAGGCATGCAGAAGGTGATGTGGGGGAGAAATAAGAGCTGGTTGAGGAAAAACATGAAGGAGACTATCGTGTGGGACAGGATGTGAGTCGAAGGGGACCTGAGTTAGGAATCAATGAGAGAAACAGAACGATGACAAGCAAAACTTGATGACACTGGATGATGGTACTGGAATGGAGAGGACGTGGTAAATTGGTTTATTGTCTATTGCCCCTCCTCCATTCCAGAATATTCCACCCCAGACTTTGGCTGAGTGACTCTGCAGGATCTTCCATTCAAGTGGGCAGTGTGTATTTCCTCACTCCCCTGATGTCGGGCTTGGCCAGGTACCCTGATTTGGCCAATAGAAGGTTGCTGGGTGTGGTGTGAGCAGAGGCTTAAAATGTGCTTCTGTGACTTGGCTGGACCTCACCTCTTTTTCCTTCTGCCATGCGAGAAATGTGTCTCTGGGAGCCACAAAGCCAAGAAGAATGAGAAATCACAGGAAAGACTCTGAAGCCAATCTACAGCCCGAATCCAAGCCCTGCTGAGATCAGCTGCAATCAGCCAAACCCAGCCAAACCATGACCTGTGAGGGAGGAAAATGTTTATTTTTGGTGAGCCACTGAGATTCTGGGGTGCTTAGGACAGAAGGGAAAACTGACAAACACAGAGGGGGAGGAGCTGCATTCAGATTTGCAGTAGTCTCCTGCCTGGACCCCTGGTTCTACCCTGGTTCCCCAACAGCCTGCTCTCCACTGGCAGCCACAGTGGTCCTTTCACAGTCCTCACTAATCAAGGCAATCCTTTGCTCAAGCCCTTCAATGGCTCCCAACTCACTCAGAGTGAAGGTCAATATCCTTGAGATGGGTCACTGCCCATACCTGTTCTGTCCACCCCTCTTTCCCTTCACCCCTCAGTTTTAACCTCCTTCCATTTCTTACTTGCTGCCTCTGCTCCACCCACAAGGCCTCCCTTGCTGCTCCTGGGACTTCTCATGGTACACCCTTCCCTGGAGGCTTTTCTTGGTTTCCTCTTCCTAGAAAACACTTCCTTCAGATATCCAAGTGGCTAACATCTTCACCTCTTGTCTTAAAGCAGTGGAATGAACGATATGAATCGCTCTGAAAAGACTCAACACACACACACACACACACACACACACACACATACACACACACACTCTCAATTAACTGTAATACAGCATTAGTACAAAAAACACATGTAAAATACCATGGAACTGAAAAGTTGAGAGCAATTATTTCTTTGGTTGGGTGTGAGTTGCTGGTGAGGGAAGACTGCACTGAGGGGTTAATACTGAGTGGAGTCATGAAGGGGTTTGTTAAAGGACCAAACGGGGATGCCGTGCAGGCAGAGCAGGACACAGGCACCTGCTGTGTACGCTCCACAACACCGAGGGTTCTGGCACTGACGGCACGCCAGCAGTGTTGCGTGTGCTTCCTACGCACTGTCTCGCCTAATCCTCACAGCGCCTCTGTACAGAAAGCACTGCTCTTTCATCCACAGATGTGGGAACCAACGCACAGGGAGGTAAAATAGCCTGGCCAAGGTCACACTGGACTTCCCCGGTGGCTCAGTGGTAAAGAATCTGCCTGCAATGCAGGAGACACAGGACATTCAGGTTAGATCCCTGGGTTGGGAAGATCCCCTGGAGAAGGACACGGTGAATACCCACTCTAGTATTCTTGCCTGGGGTAACCCATAGACTAAGGAGCCTGGTGGGCTATAGTTCATAGGGTCACAGAGTTGGACGTGACTGAATGACTTCAGCACATACAAGGTCATGCTGTTACTGACACCAGGTAGCAGAGCCAGACTTCTGGCTCCAAAGCACATGCTCTTCACCTTGGCTGCATGCCCATCCCAGTGCACTGGGATGGCCAGGTCCCAGGATACACAGGGAAGAGGATGAACCCAGCCACATGCTGGGAACACCACTCAGTCTTGGTCAAGGGCTCTGCAAGGGCCATTTAGGAAGCATGAAACTTGCTTTTTGGTCATGAGAAAAGCCACTGTGGGTTTTTAAACTGATAAGGGCTATAATGAGAATTGTGTTCTGACAGTGACTCTAGAATTGATGAGTAGGATACAATGGAGGATAAAACACTAAAGGTTTCCATGGTGAGGAAGAGGAGAGAGAGAGAAAGCAAGATCCAGGACCTCCAGTTCACCACAGTGCCTCGTGTACAACACGAATCCAAAAATGATTGGTTAAATAAACATCTCATAGTTGTCTTCATTGGCTTCTGCTGGAAGTAGACTCTGAAATAAGGGTTCCACTGTGAGAGGTTTATTTAGGAACCTATGTCCAGGGCTATCTGGAGCTCAGGCTGTTGGGGGCGGTTGTGCACGTCAGCGCAAAACACACCCTCAGAGTCATCCCTGGAGGACAGCAAGGGACTCGGACATCCACAGACCAGCTCAGTTGGTGGTTGAGGGTCGTTGCTGGGGACTGTTAATTTCCTGGCACCAGGGCATCAGAAACACGTCCCTTAGAGAAGGAGAGGTGGGCACAGGGGTGTGGGTGGAAAGCCCCAGGGCACACTGACCATCAGGCACGTACAGCTGGAGATGAATAGGGTCTGCTATAAAATCAATCTGGGGCCAAAATGGGAAGAGTGGAAACTGGATTGTGAAACTTATCTCCCCATGGGCATCCCATGGGCATGTCCAACATGGGTATAGTCATCTTCCTGCACCCCAAACTTGCTCCTGCCCACGTGGTCCCCATCTCAGGCAGTGACCCTCTTCACACTTTCCTCCTTTTCACCTGACACTCATCATGTGCAATCAATAGCTATGTGCTTTGAGCACTGTCTCTTAAATACACCTCCAAAGCATTCTCTTCTCCTGACTCCACTCCTACCTGTAGCTCAGGCTCCCATGCTTGCCCCTGGATTACTGAAATGGGCTCCCCACTGGCCTTCTTGCCTCCAGCCTTGATCCCCACTCCCACTCAGCTCTTACATTCAGCCTCCATATTCCAGGTGGACTGATCTCTTTATAATACGAGGCTAATTATGTTGTTCCCCTGCTGAAAATTATTTAATAACGCTCTTTGTGTTTGTGCTAAGTCTTCAGTTGTGTCCAACTCTTTGTGACCCTAAGGACTGCCAGGCTCCTCTGTCCATGGGATTCTCCAGGCAAGGATACTGGAGTAGGTTACCATGCACTTCTCCAGGTTATCTTCCTGGCCCAGGGATCGAACCAGAGTCTCTTATGTCTTCTACATTGGCAGGCAGGTTCTTCACTGCTAGCGCCACCTGGGAAGCCCAATTGCCCTCAGAAAACTATAAAAATTTCTTCCTATCTGTGCAGCTCCATGTCACCTGCCCTCTGTCCCTCCAGTTGTGATGAATTTTATTCAGTTCCTAAACATACCCTGCTCTCTCTTACCTCTGACCTTTTGCTAATGTTGTTCCCTCAACCTGGAACACTTTTCCCTTCTCCTCTATTTCATTAACTCCTCTTCAGCCTCCAGGTCTCAGCGGAGTGGGCATCTCCTCTAAGAAGCCTGTCTAATTCTATTTTCTAATGTATATAATCCTCTCATTATTTTACTATATTACAATTTTCTACTGACTTGACATTTTCAATAGAAAGTGAGAGCCACACTGAAAGGTCTCTCCAAGTTAGGTTCAGCAAATGTTTTCCATAAAGAGCGAGATGATAATCACTTTGGGCTTTGCAGACTCTCTGCTGTCTGTCACAGCTCCACAGTTTTACCAGTATAGCATGAATCCGCCATACACAATACATAAATGAGTGAGCATGGCTGTGTTCTGATAAAACTTTATTTACAAAAACAAGCACTGAGCCAGATTTGTCCCAGGGGGCCCCAGTCTGCCATTTTCTACTCTAGATCCTCACTGTATCTCTGAGCCTCGAACAGTGCCTCACACATCAGAGAAGTGAAACTGAAAGTGTTAGTCACTCAGTCGTGTCTGGCTCTTTGCCACCCCGTGGACTGTAGCCCATCAGGCTCCTCTTCCCATGGAATTCTCCAGACAAGGATACTGGAGTGGGTGGCCATTTCCTTCTCCAGGGGATCTTCATGACCCAGAGATCAAACCCTGGTCTCCCACATGGCAGGCAGACTCTTATACCATCTGAGCCACACATCAGAGGGGCTCAAGAGAAATTTCTTGACTAAAATAGGAATGATTGAAGGAATGCAAATAAACAAATAGTACATTTCAAGGGACAAACTAATTGAACTTAAAAAACTTCTTTGTTGCAATCAACTCATGTGTTAGGAACTGAATTTTCTTGTTCCTTCGTATCTAAACCTTTGCCTGGAAAATTATAACCAAATTTATTGAGTACCACTCATTCAAACACTTAACAGTTAGTCTATTTATTTTATCCTCAAAATAACTCTAGGAACTGTGAACTATTATCTTCAACTTACACAGGAGGAAAGCTCAGAGACGCCCTCTAAGACGGGGCCCTGTCTGCCTTTGGCAGACCCCTCCTTCCCTAAAGACCCTCACTGATGCCTATGATCTAGCCCTTGGTCGGGCTTCTTCCCCAAGTCTTTGTGGTCTGCCTGAATCGGTATCTCTCTTTCTCTTGCTGTGTCATGCACTCAGCCTGAGGTTGGTGCTGGTTTAGTCTCTCAGTCGTGTCCAACTCTTGCGACCCCACGGACTGTAGCCCACCAGGCTCCTCTGTCCATGGGATTCTCCAGGCAAGAACACTGGAGTGGGTTGCCATTCCCTTCTCCCCCTAATTCTGATAACCTGCCTGCCTGACCCTCTACTTCCCTTGCCCATGATCTCTAGTCTGACACCTCTTCCCTCTTTCCCAAGGGTTTATCTTTGCTCTGGGCCCCACTGACCCGTTGAGCTCCATTCTATCATTTTGTTCCCTCTCTCACATTTTTTCTGCTCTCCAAGGACGTTCTAACATTAGCACAACATGCTCCAAAGGCCAACGCACAACTGATTGTATCTAGAACTTAAAAAGTATGAGAAAAACCCAAGCGATGAGAAATGCTCTCATAGAAGCAGTAGCAAGCTCAGCGGTCCTCCTGCCGAGATGTGGCCAATTACCGAAAACGTTTGCCTTGGCTGAAAAGCTCCTCACTGAATCAGACTGTTAAACCCCAGAGGGTAGCTCTTCGCTCCAAGGCCCTGTAATCCCTCAATGGTTATCTGAAGTATGTTCCCCGTGAGGATTTAAGGGCTCCCAACAAAAGCAGACCCCAGGTTGAGAAGCAGAAGGAAGAAGTCCTTTGCATCTGAATTTGTCTTTTCTTCCCTTTTCTGGACGTGGCCTCTGCCTCTCACCCTGCACTCAGCAGCCCACAGCGCTGGTCTGAATCTGAATTATAGATGATGGGTAGGGCCGTGGCGGTATGCACAGCTCGGATGTTAATTGCTCATTAGCCATCTATATGTGCTGCGCCCGGGACGGGACAAGAGAAAGACTGTGAGCTGTGGATACCTGGGAGTCCAGCTACCGACACACGTGGAAACCATCCAGGGAGACCTCAGGTTCAATCCGCAGCTTGGCCACATATTTATTTCTCACTAAAATAACATCTGGCTTTCATTTTTTGGTGACAACTCATTTGGACAAGACCTTGAGTAGGTTAAAAAAAAATTTAGACTTTCCACCCCTCCCCCAGCCCTGAAGAGCTAAACTTTGTTTAAGCTCTCTCGTGAGCCGAGGGTGTGAGTAAAGAATCGGTGTGGGGGCCAAGAGCTGGGTATAAACAAGGGGCTATTTGTGTCTTCCTGTAAAAAGACGATGACGCTGAGGATTTCACACACTGCCCACTTGGGTGCAGAGCAGAGTTCCTGGGGAGAAGACACAGCAATTACATGAAAGTCCCAGCTAACGTCCTAGCCCACAGCGAAAGCACTTGACAGTTTTAGGGCTTGACTCCAGGGCCAAGGCATTTGGGACCCCAGTGGAGCATGACTGGGCTTGGGGAGCATGTTTGAGTTGTGCAGGGACCCTGGAGACTGTGACACACAGCCTCAAACATTCTGTGGGTTCTGTGAAGAGCTGGTGGCCCTAGCTGCTACAGCCTGTGGGACCTGGGGGTCCCCACCACAGCGCAAGTTCCATGAGGTCAGGACACGACCTCCTGTTCTCAACTGCGTCCTCGACACCTAGCAGAGTATCTGCTTGGAGCAGGTACTTACAAGTGCTTGTTGAACAAAAGAACAAATGACATAATACACAGGTCCCGTTGTGATTCCAGCTCCTACCTACGCCACATCTCTTTCAAACTACAAGTGTTTCCTCCTGAGAGATGGGAGGTGGCCAGCCATATGGTAAAGAAACTTCCTTGAGACAAGACAAGGCCCTCTATGACTGTAACCTCCAGAGCAGAGATGGAACGGTAGCTCCTGCTCTGTGGCTCTCCACAGAGAGAGTGGGTCGTTTCTGAGGAAGAAATGGGTGAGACTGCATAGGAAGTGAGTCACTGGCATGACATGTCCAAACGTGAAGTCCAGTGTGGCACCCACCATGTGCATGGTGCTAGGGGCTTTGGAGACGTCAAAGAAGAAGAAATGATAGTGTTTGCCCTCGGACTCTCAGAGATCTTCTCATAGGCCCGTGCTCTCTTCTACTACAGACCATTTGCACATGCTGCTTATACATCTGCAAGTATGCCCTTCATGCCTCCCATATTCTTTCAAGTAGCTCCAGATTTTGCTCAATGGTGACTACATCTGGAAAGCACTCCTTGATCACCATACCCACAAGACTAGGTCAGATCCCCCTACTATGCCTTTATGCAACCATGCCTAGTACTTACTATAGCTGTAGTTTCCCACTGATTTTTTGGTGATTTTCATTAACAGCTCTCTCCTACTACCTGCACTGTCCAATACAGGGGCCACTAGTCCCATGTGGCTTTTTACATTAATGAAATAAAATTAAAAATTCAGGAATCTAAAAAAAGATACAAATGAACTTATTTACAAAATAGAAGTAGACCCACAGACACAGAAAACAAGTGTATACCCAGACAAAACTATAATTCAAAAAGATAAATGAACTGCTATGTTCACAGCAACACTATTTACAGTAAATAAGACATGGGAACAACCTAAATGTCCATCAACAGGTGAAAAGATAAAGAAGATGTGGTACATATATACAATGGAATATTACTCAGCCATAAAAAGGAATGGAACTGGGTCATTTGCAGTGATGTGGATGAACCTAGAGCCTGTCATACTGAGTGAAATAAGTCAGACAAAGATAAATACCACATGATATCACTTATATGTGTAATCTAAAAAAATGATACAAATGAAGTTATTTAAAAATAGAAATAGACTCACAGACTTTGAAAACAAACTTATGGTTACCAAAAGGAAAACGGGTAGAGGAATAAATCAGGAGTTTGGGATTAACATATATACACTGCTGCTGCTGCTGCTGCTAAGTCGCTTCAGCCGTGTCCGACCCTGTGCGACCCCATAGACGGCAGCCCACCAGGCTCCCCCGTCCCTGGGATTCTCCAGGCAAGAACACTGGAGTGGGTTGCCATCTCCTTCTCCAATGCGTGAAAGTGAAAAGTGAAAGTGAAGTCATTCAGTCGTGTCTGACTCTTAGCGACCCCATGGACTGCAGCCCACCAGGCTCCTCCGTCCATGGGATTCTCCAGGCAAGAGTGCTGGAGTGGGTGCCATTGCCTTCTCCAATATATACACCACTATATATAAAGCAGATAACCAACAAGGACCTACTGTTTAGCACACGGAACTATACTCAATATTTTGTAATAACTTATAAGGGAAAAGAACCTGAAAAAGAATACATATATATATACATATATATATATATACACACACACACACATTCATATATAGATATATATATATATATAAATCACTGTACTGTACACCTAAAACTAATACAACATGCTGTAAATAAACTATATTTTAATAAAAAAAAATTCAGTCACCCAGGTATGTTAGTGGCCTTTTAAGTGCTCAACAGCACTGACATAATAGCGACTAGTGGCTATCACACCGGACAATAGAGAGAAGACCTCCATGACCACAGGATACTGTACTGGGCATGGCCGCAGCAGACCGTACACTGGGTGAAGACGGTGATCACCTCCTCAGACACCACCCAAGGGAGCACAGTGCCTACCACATAATGAGCGCTCATGAAGGATTTGCCGAATGAGTGAGGAACCTGACAATTGAGCAAAGGAGGTAGACTTATAAACAAAAACAGAAGGCAGCATGATTCAGTGCTACATGGGAGCCCAGAAGACAAGGGTATTGTGGACCAGCTGTTCTTACAGGTAAAAACTTAGCAGAAGAGGCAACATCTGCGTTGGGCTTTGAAGAGTGGGTAGGAGTTTGACACTGGAGAAGAGGCAAGCTATTATAAACAACACAAGAAAACAGCACTCACATGGGATCCTGGAATCAGAAAAAGCATGTCATGCCTGGGAAAAGCAATGATCCGTGACTGTTTGGAATGCAAGTGTTGGATAACCTTCATTCAAGGTTTTGGATGCTTAGGAACCTGGATTTAATCCTCATGCAATTTCAGGTAAGATTATTTTCCATCTACTATGTGCCAGGGCCTAGTACTCCATACATGACCTGTCCGACATTTGCAGCATCCTTGTGGGGTAGGTACAATAATGATCCTTGTTTGCAGATGAGGAAACTCAGGGTCATACGGGTCTGCTAAAGGTCACGAGGCTAACCAGTGCCAGTAGTGTGACTACTGCAATGATGTCCCATACAAGGAGGGAATATGGCTGTCTCACTCTCACTGTGTTACCAGCGCTTAGCATCGTGCTGGATGGCTCAGTCGGTAAAGAATCCGCCTGTAATGCAGGAGACACAGGAGATGAGGGCTTGATCCCTAGGTCCGATCAGGGATCCCCTGGAGCAGGAAATGGCACCCAATTCCACTCTTCTTGCCTGGAAAACCCCATGGACAGAGGAGCCTGGTGGGCTCCTGCCCACGGGGTCGCAAGAGTCAGACATGACTGAGCGCAGCGGCACACCGCACAGGGCTGGGTCACACCAGAGACCGAACAGGGAGTTTTCGAAACAATAAATGATCAAACCTGTTTGATGGCAATGCCTCTAACTGTAGTGGAGGCTGAGAGAAAGGAGAGCATTGCAATACTGCAATATCAGAGAGGGGTTAGGAGTGAGATTGTTAGATTAGGTTCTCTGGGTTCAGTCCTGGAAAAAAACACTCTGGGTAACCTGGAGGGAGTCTCTGAACTCTTTTGACAACCATCAGACTAAAGGCAATAATAAAACCCGTTCAGTGGACAGTGGTGAGAGCTTAATGAAGTAGATCCTTCATATATCAGCTATCAAATAAATAATGGCCTATGTTATGAAGAGTTGACTTTGTCCTTTTCTCTCAGTTTTGGAGGGCACGGATGTCAGTATTTGGAGGGCAGTATTACACAGGTTGAATCAGTTTTGGACTTGACAACCAAAGGAAAGCTGGGGCTAAGGAAGAAGTCAAAGATGCCTAAAAGGATTTATCCCAGGAAGAATGAAAGGCTCAATGAGACCACGATCAGAGATGGGAAGCACGAGAAGAGAAAGAGGCTCGGGTTCAAAATAAAGGTCAGGCGGCATCCCTTTGACCCGAAACCCAGGAAACCAGCAAAGACTAGGAAGACAGACACCTCCAAGGGTGCAGAGGGGCCCTCTCTCTTAGTCGAGTAGTATGGATTTAAAACAGCAGGGACGGTTTCAGGATGGGTCAAGTGCACTACATTTATCGTGCGCTTTATTTCTATTATTATTACATCAGCTCCACCTCAGATCATCAGGCATTAGATCCTGGAGGTGGGAGACCTCTGCCCTAAAGCCTCGCAGGACTTAATGCCCCACCTGCTGAGACCCACACATAACCCCACCTTTGCCATGAGTGGTGAGCCGATGGCTGCCAGGCAACCATGCAATAGGTCCACCCTCAGGCCCAGCGAAACGAGACAGACAACACACCGAGCTGAGGCTGTGCAGCTTCCTGGCTTGATGCCTTGTCACTCAAAGCATGGTTTCCCAAGGTGGCCCAGCTGGAAAAGAATCAGCCTGCAATGCAGGAGACCCTGGTTCAATTTCTGGGTCGGAAAGTTCCCCTGGAGAAGGGATAGGTTACCCACTCCAGTATTCTTGGGTTTCCCTGGTGGCTCAGATGGTAAGGAATCCGTCTGCCATGCGGGAGACCTGGGTTCGATCCCTGGGTTAGGAAGATCCCCTGGAGGAGGGTATGGCAACCCATTCCAGTATTCTTGCCTGGAGAATCCCCATGGACAGAGGAGCCTGGCAGGCTACTGTCCATGGGGATGCAAAGAGTCGGACGTGACTGAGCGACTAAGTGCAGCACTCAAAGCACCAGCAAGCATCAGCATCACCTAGGAACTTGTGAAGAGCGCAGCGTCTCAGGCCCCCGACCTGCAGACCCCGCCCGCCAGCCACACCTCCGTACCTCGTGAGAACGCTAAGGTCTGAGGGCTGAGAGCTCTGCAGACTGATGCCTGCGTTCTGGTTGGGCACTCACTAGATCTGAGATCTTAAGGAGAGTGATTTAATATCCCCAGGCCTCCATGTCCTCATCTAGGCAAAGGGGAAAACAATCAAGCTGACTCATCAAGTGGTTCTGAGACTGACCCAAGAATATGCATATGGAAGTGGTTAGCACAGAGCTTATAACTGGTTAGTGCCCAATTAATGCCAGGTTATTAAAAACCCAGTGCCCAAGACAGAAGGCAGAATGATGATCCAGTTGGCCACTCTTTAGGTAACAAGATGTTCTCCGAAGAATGAATTGGGAAAGCTAAGATGAACCTACCCACAACCCAGCCACCCTCCCCAGATGCATTTATTTATCACTCGCCCTACAGAGTACTTGAACTAGATCAGGCCCATCTTCTTGGACTTACAGTTCAAGACAGACAAGATTAGGCCCCAAGCCAACATAAGTATTGGAATGGGCCCTGAATCCCTCTCCTGATTAGATCAGCAAACACTCTAGGGCCGCTAGAGGACACATTCCCCAGGGACACAGGCAGATAGGAATCAGGTCAACCTCAGGCCCTGCCCTGCAGAGGTTTATGGGCAGAGGAACAGAAAGACCACAGGGGTTGGCCTCACCTACTTCAGCCCAGACCACAGGCTGACAACAGAGGCAGAATAAGGTTTCAGAAGAACACAGCAACACTGCCTGACCTTTCTGAAGTGTTTACCAGCAGTGCAATAAAAGCTTTATAAGTTTTAACTAATCAAATCCTCTGGATAACCCTGTTAGATACAGACCATTATTAATCTCATTTTACAGATGACAAAACTGAGGATCAGGTTGGTAGATACAAATTATTACACGTAGAATGGATAAACAATAAGGTCCTACTATATAGCACAGCAAACTATATCCAATCTCCTGAAATAAACCATAATGGAAAAGAATATTTTTTAAAAATGTCTATATGTGTATAGCTGAGTCACTTTGCTATATAGCAGAGATTTGCCAACAAAGGTCTGTATAGTCAAAGCTATGTTTTTTCCAGTAGCCATATACGGATGTGAGAGTTGGATCATAAAGAAGGCTGAGTGCTCCCAGCTGCGATGCGGGAGAAGACTCTTGAGAGTCCCTTGGACAGCAAGGAGATCAAGCCAGTCAATCAAGTAAATCAACCCTGAATATTTATCGGAAGGACTGATGCTGAAGCTGAAGCTCCAATACTTTGGCCACCTGATGTGAAGAGCAGACTCATTGGAAAAGACCCTGATATGCTGGGAAAGACTGAGGGCAGGAGAAGGGGGTGACAGAGGATGAGATGGTTGGATGGCATCACCGAGTCAATGGACATGAATTTGAGCAAACTCCCGGAGATGGTGGAGGACAAGGAAGCCTACAGTCCATGGGGTCAAAAAGAGTTGGATACGACTTAGCAAATGAACAACAGAGAGACTGGCAAAACATTGTACATCAGCTGGGCTTCAATAAAAATTAAAAATTTTAAAATATTAAAAAACAACTGAAGCTCAGAGAACTTAGTTACTTGTTATATAACTTAACACAACACTAGTATATGGAAGGACCAGGATTCTGGTTGGGGTGCAGAATGCACCTCTCACCTCAACTGTGATTGCCCTTTGTTCTCCTGCTGTCTGTTGACTCTGTATGGCCAGGAGTGGTCTGCACTGCCCAGAGGAGGGTAGGCTGGCTGAGACATGCATCAAGGGGCTACCCTACTGGGGTGGGATAGATTCTAGACCCGCCTGGGGGAGGGCTTCTCAGCTTAGCCTCAGCTACAAGCAAGCGGTGACACTTTCTGGGACACCTTTACTGCAATATGGAGATTCAAATATGGAATCACAGAAGCAGTTTAACACAGAGGCAGCACAAAGACAGGCATCTGTCACAAAACCATGCGATTACAGGTGAGCAATCGTTACGTGGTTCTTCCTCTGTTGCTCTTTGGAGTCTTTTGAGACCTCAAGTTGTCAAGATGTCTCCAGCGGCGGAGACTCGCTATCTCTGCGTGCAGACAAACGCCGAGGCAAACACGGAGGCTGTGGTGTCTGTGCCAGCCTGCCTCTGCTCGCTCACAGCTCACACAGCGGACGGCCAGTCAGGAAGAGCCTGGGCTTCTGCCCCAGCCCCCGGGCTCCTGCCATCTCCCAGCTCCCCTCCTCAGAAGTGGCACCCCTTAGACTGCAGAGTCTGCAGCTCCACAAAATCTCTCCTTCAGCTCCAGCCCTGTCCTTGGAGCCCCATGCTGCTCCATGGGGATGCTTGACAGCCGGGGAAGCTAGACACGAGTCGGGGCAGAGAGCAGATGGAAATCTCTGGACCCTCCCCTCAATTTTGCTGTGATTCTAGAACTACTCTACAAATAGTCTTAGTTATTGTTTTAAATCTAAAGAATGATTTTCAAATGGTTAAGAAGAGATCTTCGATGTGTGGCAGGCCTGGGGATGATAATTTTTTTGGCTGTGGGACCTTCTGGCTTTCTTCAACCACACCAAATAAATGATTTTCTTCTCCATCTACAGATAAGGCTCTGACCAGTGCAGGGGATCTCTCTCTCTCTCTCTCTCTCTTTTACACACACACACACACACATACACACACACACACACTTTTATAAGTTTATATAAGAATAATGTCTGGAAGCATACAAAGAAACAAGACCATGCTACATTTGGGAAGGGGAATCAGCGACCACGAAAAGCAGTGACACTTGGGCTTTACTGACTTCCCATCCTTAACAATCTTATAGCACGACTATGCCAGTACCTGACACTTTCAATTCCAACAACAGTCAATAACAACAATAAAACACATGGGTTTGGTGAGAGAAACATGGTCATGTCATGTGCCCACTCTCTAAACTGCCTCTTCAGACCAAACCCTTCTTCCAAATCACAGTGCACACAGCGGTGTCAACAGTGGGGAACAGCCTGGGCCCCGCAGGCCAAACCCACCGCAGCCCCACAACCCGCCACCCACAACTGCCCTCTTTGGCACCAGGCCTCCACTTCCTGCTCCCAATCTGTGTATTGATCAACAGATCTGACTCACTTGAAAAGACTCTGATGCTGGAAAAGACTGAAGGCAAACGGAAAAGGAGAAGGAAGAAGATAAGATGGTTAGATAGCATCTCCAACTCAATAGACGTGAACTTGAGCAAACTCCAGGAGACAGTGAAGGACAGAGGAGCCTGGCGTGCTGCACTCCACGGGGTCGCAAAGAGTTGAACACGACTGAGCAACTGAACAACAACTGGTTTCCTGGGACAAAGGACTTTGCCCACAATGCGCCCTCAGGCTTTGCCCTTGTGCTGACTCCTGAGATCCCAAACCCAAGGGGACCCACCCCAGTGGGGTCAGGACATGAGAACTCACTTTCTCTATCAGACAAAGATGCCTCAGTGCTGCATCCACACTTCCTTGTGAAACCAAACATGAACGCTTTGTAACCGCAAGTGCAGAAGTGAACCTGTGTAGTATTAGGGTTCACCATCCCGGCTCTCAGAGACCAAACAGAATTGCATGACTGACTCAGAGCACATGTGGCTCAGAACGCAGGCACTTTCCCTGCAGCTCGGCTGCTGTGTTTACTCGCTACCTCTCCCCGTTCACCAGGCCGTCACGACGTGCGCACCAATAAACAGGAGGGACCGCGGACACAGGATGTCACTCAGTGCTGCCAGAGCTGCAACAGGAAGACCACTTAGCTCGGAAAAAATCAAGGAGCCCACAAATCAGTCATCACAGAGGTGCCAAGACAATGTTAGTCTAGTCACTGTACTCAACAGCCTTACACATCTGAATGGGTTTTTTAAAGCTCCTCAGAGGGGCATGTGACGGGGGCGGGGGCAGTTCTTTGCTCCGTCAGTGGCAGGGCATGGGCTGTCACTAGCCCACACACCAGCGACCCCGAGCCTCAAGACAGCCTTCTCCCTCTGTCCCTCCCTCCTCTGACGTCTAGCCAGCAGGTCGTGGTGCTGCGTCTGCCTTCTGCCACCTCCCCAGCAGCCCCTCTCAGCACCGAGGCAGAGTGGTCTGGATGTGCAGAATCTAACAGGCAGCTTGTTTCTTCCCACCGAGGGGCCTCCGCATCCTGACTGTCAAGGTTTCGGGGAGCTGGTCTCCGAGTCAGTGTGACTCTTGCCTGGACAGTGGGCAGGGCATGAGGACATGTGTGAGGGCGGTTTCATTAAAAGGCCATCATGGCTCAGCTGCGCAGTGAGCCGTGCAAGCTAATGACCAGGTATTGTCAAACACTCAAAAGCCCTTGGCTTACTTCCTTGAACAGTAAACTGACTTGCTTCCTTGGAGATGCATATTTAAGTTTATCTAGGACATCAGCTTTTGAGATTCTAATCACTCATGGACCACCTAGTTATCATTTCTAGGTATCATCTCCATTATTATTTAATATATCATTATTAACTTACCTTTTCAATAAGTTAAATTACCTTTTCAATTTTACTTAACTGCCTGCTTCTTTATCCTTCTAAGCAAAACTGCCCATAAGGCCACAGATTTGAAGAGGTATTTATCTAACACACATCACAAGAAAATCCATGGAAATGAAAATGTTATGTCTGTCATGCCCTGGCACTCGTGGAAGGAAAATAATCATTCAGAAAACAGAAGACTCTACTGTATCTTGAACTTTATTCCCCACCATTGTAGCAAAGACACCAACACACAGTAAGTATTCAATAGTGATCTACTTATTGGAATTGATCTCAGATTCCACTTAACCAGACTTGTCAGGATTGTGAAAAAAATATATATATATACACATATATATTTTATATATAATATATATATTATATATTATATAATATATATTATATATCTTATTTATATATATTATATATTATATATCATATATATATATAATATATATATATATATTCATTCTAGAACCTCAGCAAATTATTTCCCTGATTTCTAGGCCTTGAAACTAGAAAAGGAAAAAAAAAAGCAAAAAACACTTTAGCCCTGAACTTCTTGGTTCAATTAGAAGGGTCTAGGGGAAACTGACAAATTTATGCCATAACTTATTCTTAGCAAAACAAGAAAGCACTCAGGGAAGTGGAGCTTGCAAAAAAAAAAAAAAAATGCAGAACTTTGCTTTAAGTGTCTTTAGGAGAAAGAATAAGGATGTCTGCAGATCCAGGCCCCCAAAGAGAAGGGGGTGGCAGAGAATAAGAGAGTTGGATGGCATCACCCACTTAATGGACATGAAAATTGGAGCAAACTCCAGGACATAGGGAAGGATAAGGAAGCCTGGCATGCTGCAGTTCATAGATAACTTAGCGACTGAACAACAATAACAACATGTAGAGTTGGTATATGCATGGCAATCCACATGGGTAGACGTCAGCGCTTCAGTCATTCTCATCCGTAAGCATCAAGGGCCACAGGGAAACCCCCAGCCCATACTTGATCAAAGCTGGTTCTTAACCAAAATGGCCAAGGCATGGGTGTTCACGCAACAAACCTACATGGGAAGGTCTGCTTCTCACCAGAGAAACAGAATTGTGCATGGAAAATTCCAGACCATAGTTCAAAGGGGCATGGTGACCTAATAAATTTAGCTGCATGGGTTATTAAAGGCAACTGTAAATTGAGCCTGAGGTTCCCCATCCCACCCCCTGTGCTTTTCCCACAGCTGAAACACATGTTAAAGTAGAGAAAGTTCCCAGGGAGGCCTGGTGCCTGCTCTGATTCTATCTGATATGAGATGCGCCAGGATGAAGGATGCCTCTGTAAATGGTCTTGCTGCTGATATGGTGACCCCAGGAACCCTGGACTGGAATCCCTGTTGAAAGCCGTGGAGTGGGGCCTCTTGGACCGCCAGGTAAAGAACCCAACAGTAATTGAATCTGCAGCCAGCTGGAACTGGGAACATTTCCTTTCACTGGCTGGTCGTCACACCTAATCTCAGCAGAGAAGCCCCACTGGAGAGTGAATAATTCCTGCGCTCTTCCTCTGTGGGGTTTAGCAACGTAGGTGTCCTGCCAAGTCAAACAACAGTGATAGAGACGTGTCTTTGGGGATTAGTGCAAATGGGACTCCTACCTGCAGAAGAGGCTCAGGGATTTAGCTCTGCTCAGCCCTATTCTACAACCTGTGTGATCTCAGGGTCAGAAAATAAAGTAAAAAGGCAGAGCTCAGCGTTTAGAAAGCATTGCACAGGGAGTAGCATCCACAGTTTCTCTTTTATTTCTTCTTCGGCTTTTCAAGAGAGACCTTTGGAGATAAAAAAAAGATTTTGAAATTCCAAAATGATGTACAGAGCGGGTCCTTGTCAAATAAATCAACCAAGAAAAATAAAACCAGCAGAGAGGCTTCTTTTTTTCCAGGGCTGACTCAGAGATCCATTTCTGTAGCAATGCCTCTGTACGCATCTCCCAGGCAGGGCTATCCAGGAGGAAAGGGGGCGCTTGCAGAGAACAGGGGAAGCTAAGAGATTAAGAGCCCCTTTACCAGGTTCAAAGAACAAGCGGGCTTTGGACTTTGTAACCACATCTTATCTTTACTACTTAGGATTTTAAGAAGATGCACAAGATCACGTGATATTTGCTTTGGAGGCCATGAGAGCTGCTTTCTAATCCTGCCTCCACTTCTCATGTATTGAGACTTTGGTCAAATCACTTAACCTCTCTGGACTCCTGTTTCTTTGCTAGTAAAATGGGAGGACAGTGTTACTTTGTAGGGTTACAGTAAACCTTAAATAAGGCAATGTATGGAAATTCCCTGACAGACCAGTGGTCAGGACTCCCTGCTTCCACTGCAGAGGCATGGGTTTAATCCCTGGTCAGAGAACTAAGATTCTGCAGGCCATACAGTGAGGCCAAAAAAAAAAAAAAGAAGAAGAAGAGGTAGAAGACAACACATAAGAGGATATCACTACAGAAATTAGATAGTATATAAAAAAATTACTATGATTGAAAATTACCCAGCTTACCAATGTATTATAATTATTACTACTTCACCTGGCTTCAATTTTTTTAAATGGAAGGAACCATCATTCTAATAAGTATTAAAATGTATGTTTTATTTTATATAATTTGAATCTCAATTTTAAAAATCACTGCTAAGAAGAATGGATATTCAATGAAACATGCTGCTGAGTATCCAACACATGTTCCCAGAACACCTACTACATGGTAGGTTTTCCATCCCTGCCAGGGGAGAGGCAAAGGCTCTTCCAGACTCTTCCAGGTGCTTCGTAAACAAGCTCCTCACTGGGACAAGTATATGGCCTCCAAACACAAAGACTATGACAAGTAAATCACGGAAGTTCTAGATGTACGGCACTCCCACTGGTGGTGGGGTAGAAGGGAGCCCAGCAGAACCTATCCAGCGGGAGGGGGAACGGAAGTGGCTGAGGTCACCTGAGCAGCCTCAGTCTGGCCACGCCTCTACAGCATCCTACCTGGGTTTTCAAAGCACAGACATCACCAGTGACTCACAGGTGATCCCTCACATGAACAAGTCTCCCAGCACAGACTCTGCCCGGACACAAAGGCAGGTGCCAGTGATACCGAGTGGAGCGCAGCCTGAGCTGGGCTGGGCTGGGGGTGCTCCAGAGGTACAGAGCTGGGTCACCCCCAAGTTCCTACAGGGTGGGCTCTGTGGGAGACAGTTTCCCACCAGATACGCCTTTGGGAGGCAGGACGGACTCCTCTTCAGCCTCTGTCTTCTTCCTGCCCTCTCCCCACCCCTCCCCACCCACCATGGGATGGGAAAGGAAGTGGCCTTACCACCACTGCTCACCTAACCAGGCGGCAGCACCAAAGCCAAAACCCACGGAGACCTGGAACACTTGCTTCGGTTGGAGCTTTGGTTCAGGCACCGGTCCCTGCTCTGTGGGACAGAAAGCAAGTGATTCACCTTCCTGCTCCCTGTTCTCATCTGTAAAATACTGATAATAACCCCTGCCCTGCAGGCTAGCTCTGAGAATGCAGCCAGACAATATCTGTAAAGCACCAAGCGCTGGGTCTGCTGAGTAGGTGTTTAATAAATGTTATTGCTATTCATTATTCTGAGGGTGAGGTTAAGGCCCCAAATAAAAAATGCCAGTCGTTCTCCTCAGTCCCTTTTTTCACTTTGTCACAACCTATTGAGGTGGTAATGGTGCATCTCGAGATACTCAAAGCTTCAAGCAAGATTCATCTTCATTTTTTGCTAAGATCCAAGCCTAAACTCTCTCTGGTACCACACAAAGTGGAGGCTGGAAGGGGCACTTGAACATGAGATGGATACTGGGACTGGAGGAGTGGCAGGGACTTTATCTGAACTCAGGTCCCCAGGCTTTGCACTGTTAGTCCTGTCACCACAGCGTCCACCCTGTAGAAAGTGGGGACCAGCTCGGCAAAGGGTGGGGCCCGGGCAAGCAATAGCAAGTCTATGGGAACACAGGTAAATGAGAGATACGGAGACCACTGGGGAGACAGAGTATCCACACAGGTGAAGGGGGTGGGTGCCAGCATGCATGGGACCCAGACGTGAGTGAGGGGCGAGCTGAACCATCCATCCTGAACATCCAAGCAAGTTTCCATCCAACTTGCTTTCATTCTTAAAAGACTCCATAACTAAATTTTGCCACTTAAATCTGATCATAATGATGATGATGTAATTAGCAGTTCAGTAGAGTAAGCACTTCCTTTGTTTTGAGTCAGATGCTTTGTTAGACACAAGGCTGCCATTATTTCATTTAATCCTCTCAATAACTCAGGCAGGTAATTCTATTACCCTCTTTTCCAGATGAGAGATTCAGGCACTTGCCTCAGGCTACACAGCTGGCCAGTGGAGAACCTGAAATTGCCAGCGAGTAGCCCAAGGACACAGCCTGTGCTCCTAATTGCTAAACCAATCTCCAGTGAAAAAGGGCATTTTTGCAATCCAACGTGGGTAGCACTCTGCAGTCCTGCAGAGGGCTGCAGTCTCAACTTTATCTCATTTGATCCCATAGAAACAATGTCATGGTACATGCCCAGATTCCCAGTGAGGAATCTGATGGTACACTTTCCCAGAAATGACCACAACTGCCCTACTTAATCAATTACAAACGGTGTATTTGTACACTGTATGTTAGAAAGTCCTCTAGTGTGTACATAGATCAAATAAATACAGCAGTATTTGAGGTGCTTTGAGGAAACAGCTGGGAGAACCTTGGGGAGAAGGTCTGAAGTTAAGAGCCAGGGAGAGCCCCCAAGACAGGGGAGTGGCCACTTGAGAGGGATTTCCTAAATGACAGGAGCAGGAGAACGTGCTCTGAAAACACAGAAGCTGTCAGGGAGTGAAATTACTCGGTAAGAGGGAGTAACGACGGCCAAACAGAAATTTTCTAAGCAGTGACACGGGTGTAGCTACAGAGACTTCTAGCCATTTGAAACACCATAAAGCAAAGGTATCCTGGGACTATTCCTTTTTTTAAAAAAATACATTTGTTTAGCCTATCAACCTCCTTCCAGTACTCACATCTCAAAGATAAATTAACTACTGATATTTAATGTGTGCCTGTTCTGTGCTGCTTGGTCTTTGGGCCACGAAAAGTAAACTAGAACACTCGAAGTATAACCTCTGTTAAAAAGGAAAGCATCCTGTAATACCATTCTTCGTTATACCATTCAAAAGCTCCCAGGGATCTTCCTAGTTAGAACCTTAACCACAGAAATTTTCATTGGCATCACATGATTTATATAACGCTATCTTTCCAAGAGAATAAAATCCAGGTTTTGAAGCACCTCTCAAAACAATTTATTCTTATCTGACTAACTGTTTTGGCCAGCAATTGTAAATTTATACCACATTATGCCAAAGCAAAAACACTCTAATAACTTAATCAAACATTTGAAATCCAGCTCACAGACATATAATAGACGGGAGCCATTCTCTCAGCTTTCTCGTTAAAGGTCAATTACCATTTTTATTCTGAACCTCCACATCTTGGAGAAGACACATACACACACAAAGACAGAGGAAGACATAAGCGTTTTGAGATTCAAAACTTGGCTTAACATATTTCCAGACTTAGAGCAATTCTCCTTGCTACACACTTTGAAATGAGAAAATTGATCCTTCAGATATGTTTTTAAAATTCTAGTCAAACAGTATGATGTCAAGAAAGAAAATACAACATATGAAACTGAAGTATTGGTTCTTTTGATTCTCAAAGCATTCAGGGGAAGAGTTGGGAAGAGTTGTTTCAAATGTTAAACTGGTGATGTGGCTGTGCCCCTACAAGAACGGTGTGATAGGAAAAAAGGACAGTAATTGGCACTGTTTTGTCTGTTTGCCTTTTTAGAGTGCTTGACAATGCCCTCACTCCTATCAGACCAAAAATACTATTAAACTCACTTTTCAGATGAAAAACAAACACGCCTTGACAACTTTTGAGGACAGACCAAGGACAGGAAGGAGATGTGGTGTTTTTGGCTTGGGGTATATGACCTCAGGGTGTCAAAAAGCCAATGAGTGAAAGAAACTGCAGTCATTTGGTTCACTTGGTCAAATGGTTCTCTTTCTTAATCCACGACTCTTGCCTCTGAGGACGATGAAGAGAAGAAAGAAGGAAGGTCCAGGAGGATGACTGAAGATGGCCAAACACCATGTGAAACATTTCACCTAGATAACGTCACAAGACCCTGGTGAAGTGGGTTAATGAAGCCATGCCACTCGTGCATTTAACCTGTGAGTGAACCAAAGTGTAAAGTGAAAGTCGCTCAGTCGTGTCTGACTCTTTGCAACCCCATGGACTATACAGTTCATGGAATTTTCCAGGCCAGAATACTGGAGTGAGTAGCCATTCCCTTTTCCAGGGGATCTTCCCAACCCAGGGATGGAACCCAGGTCTCGCGCATTGCAGGTGGATTCTTTACCAGCTGAGCCACCAGGGAAGCCCAACCAAACTGCAGGCACTCAGCAAAAATTAAAGAAGAAGGTGAAAAATATAAGGTGCAGAAGGTCCTACCAGCCATTCTTCTCAATGAACCTGTGCTACCAAATGACCCTGAATGAGAGATGTGAACAACCCCTCAGTCCTCATGGCTTGCTCACAGTCAGCCCATTTTTGTTGATGAGGATTCCAGAAGTCAATCATACTTCTCAGTACAAAATGGTCCCTAAATGTCTTGCTTTTGAGTGAAAGAACCATCAATACTTCTGAATATTTTCCATTTTGATCTTTCATACCAACTTAAGCTTCTGTTTAAAAGGCAACGCTAATCAATGATACATAAACAGTGAACTTGCAGATGTTCAACTGGTTTTAGAAAAGGCAGAAGAACCAGAGATCAAATTGCCAACATCTGATGGATCATCGAAAAAGCAAGAGAGTTCCAGAAAAACATCTATTTCTGTTTTATTGACTACACCAAAGCCTTTAACTGTGTTCAGTTCAGTTCAGTCGCTCAGTTGTGTCCGACTCTTTGCGACCCCATGAATCGCAGCATGCCAGGCCTCCCTGTCCATCACCAACTCCTGGAGTTTATACAAACTCACGCCCATCGAGTCAATGATACCATCCAGCCATCTCATCCTCTGTCGTCCCCTTCTCCTCCTGCCCCCAATCCCTCTCAGCATCAGGGTCTTTTCCAATGAGTCAACTCTTTGCATGAGGTGGCCAAAGTACTGGGGTTTCAGCTTCAACATCAGTCCTTCCAATGAACACCCAGGACTGATCTCCTTTAGGATGGACTGGTTGGATCTCCTTGCAGTCCAAGGGACTCTCAAGAGTCTTCTCCAATACCACAGTTCAAAAGCATCATTTAACTGTTTGAATCACAATAAACTGTGGAAAATTCTGAAAGAGATGGGAATACCAGACCACCTGACCTGCCTCTTGAGAAACCTGTATGCAAGTCAGGAAGCAACAGTTAGAACTGGACATGGTTAGGAAAAGGAGTACGTCAAGGCTGTATATTGTCACCCTGCTTATTTAACTTATATGCAAAGTACATCATAAGACACACTGGGCTGGAGGAAGCACAGGCTGGAATCAAGATTGCCGGGAGAAATATCAATAACCTGAAATATGCAGATGACACCACCCTTATGGCAGAAAGCGAAGAACTAAAGAGCATCTTGATGAAAGTGAAAGAGGAGAGTGAAAAAGTTGGCTTAAAGCTCAACATTCAGAAAACTAAGATCATGGCATCTGGTCCCAACACTTCATGGCAAACAGATGGGGAAACAGTGGAAACAGTGGCAGACTTTATTTTTCTGGGCTCCAAAATCACTGCAGATGGTAACTGCAGCCATGAAATGAAAAGACGCTTGCTCCTTGGAAGAAAAGTTATGATCAACCTAGATAATATATTGAAAAGCAGAGATATTACTTTGTCAACAAAGGTCCATCTAGTCAAGGCTATGATTTTTCCACTAGTCATGTATGGATGTGAGAGTTGGACTATAAAGAAAGCTGAGCACCGAAGAATTGATTCTTTTGAACTGTGGTGTTGAAGAAGACTCTTGAGAGTCCCTTGGACTGCAAGGAGATCCAACCAGTCCATCCTAAAGGAGATCAGTCCTGGGTGTTGAGTGGAAGGACTGATGCTGAAGCTGAAACTCCAGTACTTTGGCCACCTCATGCGAAGAGTTGACTCATTGGAAAAGACCCTGATGCTGGGAAGGATTGAGGGCAGGAGAGGAAGGGGATGACAGAGGATGGAATGATTGGATGGCATCACCGACTTAATGGACATGGGTCTGGGTGGACTCTGGGAGTTGGTGATGGACAGGGAGGCCTGGCGTGCTGTGGTTCATGGGGTTGCAAAGAGTCAGACACGACTGAGCAACTGAACTGAACTGAACTAATCAACAATGATGATCTCCAATTCACAGATGGTATTAGAGCTATTAAGAAATGTTCTCAAGACCCATAGCTGGTAAGTGAAATGAAAAGACTGACCCAGGTTCAAATTCAGATCTATCCTAACTCTCGAGTCCATGCTCTTCAGCCCATAATCATTAGGCTAAGTGTCTACCACACATTCACTCTATCTAAATTAGCAGATGAAGGGCCTGTGCAAACTTGCAGAGAGCAGATAATTCATCCTGACTGATCCCAGATACATCACTCTTTGCCAAAGCGGTGGTCATGATGTATTATTGTTGCTGTTTAATTACCAAGTCGTGTTCGACTCCTTGTGACCCCATGGACTGTAGCCTGCCAGGCTCCTCTGTCCATGGGATATCCCAGGCAAGAATGCTGGAGTAGGTTGCCATTTCCTTCTTCAGGAGATCTTCCTGACCCAGGGATCAAACCTGTGTCTCCTGCATTGGCAGGCAAATTCTTTATCACTAAGCCACCAGGGAAATCAGTCATGCTGTATACTCCTCTGTGATTTTAAAGTCTTGGTTCAAGTGATGCCTCCTTAGTAAATCTTTCCCTGACCTCTCCAATAATAAGTCACTTCCTTTATACTCTTGAACCTTCAATATCTGCCATGTTCAAAGACACAAGTGTACACATTTGCCTTCCTAGCAGACTGCAAGCTCCTTGAGGACAAAGATTCCCTTGTATTCTTCTCAAAAACTCTAGTATTAACAAACTAACACATTAAAGCAGCTCAGGAAATGCTTGATACATGAAACTGTCTAATAGCAAGATGAAAAATATGCCTGCAGGCTCCCTCTGGAAGTGTGTGGGCTGCAGAGGGGTAGGTGGTAGAGGAAGTTACTGAAAGGAAGTATGAAAATCTTTGTCTTAGAGATTCCCCAGGACCATATAAGCAGTCTTTTTCTTTTTTCAGTCCTGTTTAGAGACTGAAGTGAATGCTTATGAGCACTTATGACAAGCCAGATACTATCCTAAATTCTTTGCATGCATGCTATTTAGTTTTATGCAAAGCCCTACGAAGCACATATACAGATGTTTTATAAATGAGGCACCTGAGGCTCAAAGAGGTTCATTAATTTGTCCAAGGTCAAACACTGTGTACATGTGAGCCAGCAGGCGAGGGCTCAGCTTCCTTCCTTCCTGGCTATACTTTCTTCCTATGTAGCTACTGAAACTCCTGCCATCACTAGCTCTATATTCCTAAGTCTTGTTCTCCATGGAGCCAGCCCCATCTTTCACTATATGACAATCTGAAAGGTTTAGGTCTAGGTCTTCCAACAACCCTCTCCTCTTCTGCCTTAGACCCAGTCACTTGGTCATGTCCTACTCTTTACCACCCCATGGACTATAGCCTGCCAGGCTCCTCTGTCCATAGGATTTCCCAGGCAAGAATACTGGAGTGGATTGCCATTTCCTCCTCCAGGGGATCTTCCTGACCCAAGGATCGAACACATGATTCCTGCATCAGAAAGCGGATTCTTTAACACAGAGCCACCTGAGAAACCCCAGACCTTTCAATGCAACTAGAGAAAAGGGAGCTTGGTGGAGGGAGTCAAGCTGGGCTGGGTGACAAAGGCAGGCCAAGAGTCCTGCCTGGGCCTTCTGTCAGCTCTGGAAATCTTCACAAGGTTTTTCCTTCCCCTCTATTTCCTCAGTCTTATAGCTTCCCCCCACTCTGTCTTGTAATTCTTAAGGAGACAATGGAGAAAATATTCTGAGATGGAAGTTTGGGTTTTTTTTTTTTTTTTTAATAAGGAATAATAACATAAACCAATCAAAAATCTGTCAGCAGTGGTCTTTCTGTTGTTGGCAGCTTATACCCACACAGACACTGGGGGGATTTTTTGTTTTTTTTTTAAGGACTTAGAGTGATTTAAGTGTTGACACCGCAGGCGATACATTTCACAAAGAAAACTCTGCCCATAATTCTGAGTTAATAACAATGCTCAGGCTTTGATGTTGATACAAATGAGGCCAAATGAAGAAAAAGCCATATTCATGGGCAGTTTGAGGGTCTGGCCTATAAATGATAAGTTCATGGGACATAACGTGTTAGTGATGGTGGGAAAAGCAGGGGTCTATCTACAAGGAACAAAATAGTTCTTGCAGTAATTTCTATATATATTTTTTCTACACCTATGCATTTAAAAATATAATCTAATTATTTAATTCATATCTGATTAAATGTGAAATCTAGGTTAGAGCTAAGGGCACCATTTCTGTTTTGCTCTTTGGAAAAACAGAACTAATACCAAGGCAACTCAAGCCCTCAAACACTGCATGCTGGATTAACATTTCATGGAAGTCAAATTGTTCTCTGGTCTGTTTCCTTGTCTGCAAAATGAGAAAACCGAACAATACAATATCTCAATCTCCTTCCAGTTTGTGACTGTGTTTTTTTTTTTTTCTTTTTTTTCCCTAGCTCCTGAATTCAGAATAGTCCTGGATTCAAATCTCAAGTATGGCAAGTTACTTTAACTTTCTAAGCTTCAGATTTTTTTCCTCTGTGAAAGGGCATGATTATTAAAAAAAAAAAAAAAAATTAAAACTTTTCCTTGTCAATAAAATGTTAAAAATACAGAAAAGGAGAAATGTGTTTTGAGCATTCATACGCCTATCACTTAAATTCAACAGTTGTTTTCAATTTGCTATGTTTGATTTTGTCTGTCTTCTTTACCAAACCATTTTAAATTATCGACATCAGGGCACTGGATCCGTATATACTTCAGCATGCATCCTGCCCCTCCAAATTAAGGAGATCCTCTTATTTAACTAGAGTACCACTATCATGCTTAGTAAGATTAATAATTCCCTAACATTAACTGATAACCCAATCCACTTTCAGATTTCTCCATTTGTCCCCAAATTTTATTTTATACATTCTTTTCTCCAAGCCAGATTTCATTTAAGAGCCATGTATTTAAAGTTTGATCTTACACACCTGTCTCCAAATTCTCTTTTTAAAATAATTTTTGAAGTGTAATATATTTATAGGGAAGTGCACAAATCAAAACTGTGTGGCCTGAAGCATTTTCACCATGTGAAGAGATCCATAAAACCTCTACCCTGACCTAGAAACAGAGGATGAGATACTTCAGAAACCCCCTGAAGTCTCCTTCCATTTACAACCCTTCAAGGATAAACACTACCCCAACTTTTAATACCACACATTGCTTTTGCCTGTCTTGAAGATTACATAAATGGGATCAAGTAATATCTACTATGTTCTGCTTTAGTCACTCATTCCGTTTCTGAGAGTGTTCATGTTGTCCCATGTAGCAGTAGTTTTTCTGTGTTGTTTCCATTCTCCATCAGTCTATCCCATGGTATGACTGTATCTCAGTTGATTTTTTTTTTCTCATGTGGGTGAGCATTTGGTTTGTTTCCAGTCTGGGGCTATTACAAATAGTGCTGCTATGAATATTCTTATGTATTGTCTTTTTGTGGGATGTAAATCCAGGAGTGGGATTACTGTGTCATGGGGTATGTGGATCTTCTGCTGGAGCTGCCAAAGAGTTTTCTGGAGTAATTGTATCGAGTCCCACAACAGTATATGATGGATGTAGTTTGTTTCACATCATTCTAAGTGTTCCTACACCATTCTGATGAGTGTGTGGCTTTATCTTCCATTTCTCTGAAGATTGATGACACATTGAACATTTTTTCATATGACCACTGGCCATTCAGACATCATCTTTTCTTGAAGTACCTGTTTGAAACTCTTAACCACTTTTCTACAGTCATTTTTTCTTTTCTTACCAGTTTGCAGAAATTCTTTATATATTCTCAATGTAAGTTTTGTCAGTTACATGCACTGTCAATATCTTTAAACACTCTGACATGTCTTTTTCACTCAATTAGTGAGGTGTTTTGATGAACAGAAGTTATGTACTGTAATGTAGTCCAAGTTACCTACTTTTTTCTGTAAATTTAGTGCCTTCTGTATCCTGCTTGAGAAGTACCAAAGCCATGAAGACATCCTACGTTATATTCTACAAGTGTTATTATATTATTTTACCTTTCATGTATAACTGATTTTTGTGAATGTTATGAGCCAGAGGGCAAGATAATATGTTTTCCATATCCAATTAACTCTATCACAATTTATTAGATCATCCATTTTAAGCTGCTTCCATCTTTGTTACAAATCAAGTACCTTCTGTTAGCTGGGTCTTTGATCTGTCTTGGCTCTTCTTGGCCAACTGCATTTTCATATAAACTTTAGAATCATTTTCACAATTTCCACAACAACATGTTAACATTGGAACTGCCCTAAATCTATATATCAATTGGGAGAGAACTGTCATCCTTCAGATATTGAGAGTTTTCCAATCTATGAACATAATGTACTGCTCTATAAATTTGAGTCATCTTTCATTTTTTCCAGTAATGTCTGCTATTTTCAGTGTTAACACCTCACACATCTTTCATTAGATTTATTCCTGGGCAGGTGATATTTTTTGATGCTGCTATCCACATTATTTTAAAAATTTCCTCATTATTTGTTGTTGGTATATAGAAGTTACACTGATTTTTGGTACACTGATATTGTGTCTAGTGACCTGAGGAATTTACTTAGGAATCCTGATAGTTATCTGTAGATTATTTTGCATTTTCTATGTATCTAACATGTCACTGACATTTTTCTATTCTAGTCCTTACACCTTTTCTTTCTCTTTTCTTCCATCCTTCTTCTTCTTTCACTTGTGTCTCTACATCCTCCAGGTTCTTGGAGTCCTGTCAGTTAAGCCAGATAGAGGAAGAGGGCCAGGATGGAGGATCATGGAGGGCAGAGCACTCCCACTCTGATGCCATGGGATTCCGAGCTTCAGGGACAAGTCTCCACTTCACTTCCAGGAGTTTGGGAAGTCTAGATGTATCTGTCCTTATGCCAACACCTCTCTAGTTTTTTGGTTGTATGAACCCTGCTCTCTGAGAGATTTCTTAAGAAGGGCTCCATGAAAAACACAATACCTAAGTTCCTAAATGCTCATAACAGTTTTCCTGTAGTCATTACTTTTGAATATATGTAGAGCTATGGTTCACATTTTACAAAATTTCTGCTTCACAGTTTATTTCTTTAAAAATTATACAACTATATTCTGGCTTTGGTGTTAAAAATATACTAGCAATCTGATTTTTGTTTCCATTATAAGTGTCTAATCAATTGAATGCTTAAAGATTTTTTTCCTACATACCCTGAGATAACCATGATTCGAAAAGACACATGTACCCCAATGTTCATTGCAGCACTATTTACAATAGCTAGGACATGGAAGCAACCTAGATGTCCATTGAGAGATGAATGGATAAAAAAAAATGTGGCACATATATACAATGGAATATTACTCACCCATAAAAAGGAACAAATTTGAATCAGTTGAAGTGAGGTGGATGAACCTAGAGACTGTTATAGAGAGTGAAATAAGTCAGAAAGACAAAAACAAATATCATATATTAACACATATATATGGAGTCTAGAAAAAATGGTACTGATAAATCCATTTACAGGGCAGGAATAGAGACACAGACATAGAGAACAGACATAGGTACAGTGGTGGAAGGATAGGGTGGGATGAATTGAGAGAGTAGTATTGACATATACACAGTACCGTGTGTGAAATAGATAGCTAGTGAAAGACTACTGTATAACACAGTAAGCTCAGCCCGGTGACCACCTAGAGGGCTGGGCCGGGGGTGGAGGTAGGAGGGAGTATCAGGAAGGAGGGGATATATGTATACTTATGGTTGATTCAAGGTGTTGTACGGCAGAAACCAACACAACATTGCAAAGCAATTATCCTCCAACAAAAAATATATTTTTTAAAAATAAAACATAATGAATGCAGAAAATACAAAATAGTTTTATTAGTTTAAACTATATTTAGTTTATATTTAAAGTATATTTAGTTTTAAACCTGCAGGGACTATTTTCCAAGCATTTGGTTTCCTTTCAGTATGTACCTTCAAATCATCTTTTATTTCAAAAAAAATGTTCATTACTATTAGTTTAGTTTTGTTTTGTTCCATTGCTTTAGTTTTCTTCCTCAGAGGTTCATATTGTAAGTGTATTAGAACTTCTTTAACTGACTTCTGTATCTATCACTGTTCCTTAAATCCTTTTTACTTCCCTGTTTCTTATTGATTTAAAAAAATACTTCTTTACATTTTCCTTTTCTCTTAAAGTATTATCCATTACATGTATCTTCTCTTCAATTCCATGTAGGTGAGTATTGTTGTTCAGTCGCTCAGTTGTGTCCGACTCTTTGTGACCCCATGGACTGCAGCACACCCGGCTTCTCTGTCCTTCAACATCTGCATGAATGTGTTTTTGGTGTAAAACAGTAAGATTTATTTTGCTTATGAATCTGTAATTCAAGCAGGGTTTGGCATAGTCAACTTAAAAAAAATAAATGTTTTATATTAGAACAGATTTAGGTTTACCTGGTGGCTCAGACTGTAAAAAACCTGCCTCTAGTACAAGAGACCCGGGTTCCATCCCTGGGTCAGGAAGGTCCCCTGGAGAAGGGAATGGCTACACATTCCAGTGTTCTTGCCTAGAGAATCCCATGGACAGAGGGGCCTGGAGGGCGACAGTCCATGGGGTCAGACCCGACTCAGGGACTGACATCTTCACTTTTTTCAGAAGTTGAGAAGGTAGCACAGAGCAATTTCATATACCTCATTTCTAGTGTCCTCTATTATTGACATCTTACATTCATACAGTACATTTGACAAAATAAACTTATACTGATACATTATTATTAACTAAAGCCAATACTTTATTGAGTCCCTTAGTTTTTACTTCTGTCGTTTCTCTTGTTTAGGATACCATCCAGGATGCCCCTAATACATTTAGTTGTCATGTACTCATAAGTGTCTTTTGGCTGTGAAAGTTTCTGGACTTCTTTTTGATGACCTTGACAGCATTGCAGACTCTTCACATGTGTTTTAGAATAGCCCTCAAGTGAGATTTGTCTGATGTTTTTCTCATTAGACTGGAGTGATGGGTTTCTGAGATGAAAATCACAGATGTAAACTGCTATTTTTATTATATCATATCAAAGACACATACTATCAACATGACATCACTTTTGATATGGCCCTCAATCACCTTGCTAGGGGAGTATGTCATATTTCTCACTGTAAAATTACTATTCCCTACCCCTCTCTTCTCACACTCTTTTGAAGGAAGTCACTGTGGAAAGCCCGCACTTAAGAAGTGAAGAGTTACACTCCATCTCCTTGAGGGCAGAAAATCTACATAAATTACTTAGAATTCTTCTGTGTGGACAATCTCTCCTCATACGTTTATTTATCCAATCATTTATCTATATTAGTATGAACTCATGGATATTTATTTTATACTTTGGTTATAATCTAATGCTAATTTATTTTATTGGTCAAATTACCCATACTTCCTGTCCATCTGTATTAACTGAAAGTATCTATCAACATATTAGGTTAAACATTCGTTCACACTGATGTCTCCAATTCTAATCCATTACTACTTGGATCATTACAGCTTTCCCCATTGCTTGTCGATAACCACTCATTTCAACAGGGAGAACCTGCCCCATCATCCACTGTTTAATTCCAAAATACATGTGTCAACCACAAATTGGCACTTGCCCTGGGTGCTTGCCATCTACCTCTACAAGGATTAAATCATGTGCTGCTTCAGCGGCTGACCTTCAACACCCCAAGAAGGAGCTCAGGGTGGAGAGCAGAAATGAGGCACTCCGTGCTCAGGGTAAAAATGGCAGAACAGGTCTTCAGAGAGCGAGGTATTCTCAGGAGCTGATTATATGAGCCCAATTCTTGTATCGCCTCATATCTAGAAAAGCACTAAAATCCTTCATGGTGATGACTGTTTCTCATGACTAGCAGAAGCTTCATGAGACCAGGAGAAACTTTCTAAAAAATAAATGTGCTTGACTGCATCTATTCCCCCTTTACCAAAATCACATATATACTGTCCTTTCCCCCTCTGTCTCTCTGGAGTAACTTCTCAGCGCCATCTGAGGTGCTGTCCCCCGAGCTGCAGTCCTCATAATGCCCCAAATAAAACTTTACTCATGACTCTCACATTATGCATTTTTAAAGTCAACACTTTTTTTGTAGTGATTCCAGAACTGTTCACCCATACTCCTGTGGGAAATAACTCTGTTGACTAGGGTACAGTCCTTGTGTGCTTTTTTTTTTTTTTACTGTAGTCTCACAGAGTCCACTCATTTCAAATCTACTTGCTGTTGTTCAGTGCTAAGCCATGTCCAGCTGTTTGTGAGCCCATGAACTGCAGCACACCAGGCTTCCCTGTCCTTCTCTGTCTCCCAGAGTTTGTTCAAACTCATGTCCATTGAGTCAGAGAGGCCATTCAACCATCTCTTCTTCTGTTGCCCCCTTTTTCTGCCTTCAATCTTTCCCAGCATCAGAGTATTTTCCAGTGAGTCAGTTCTTCCCATCAGGTGGCCAAAATATTGGAGCTTCAGCAATAGTCCTTCCAGTGAATATTCAGGATTTATTTCCTTTAGGATTGACTGGTCCTTAGAAAAGGCAGAGGAACCACAGATCAAATTTCCAACATCTGATCATAGAAAAAGTAAGGGATTTTAAAAAAAAAGTCTCCTTCTGCTTCATTGACTATGCTAAAGCCTTTGTGTAGATCACAGTAAACTGAGGAAAATCTACTTGTGTCAGCACCTTTCCCCCCAACACATTCAGTGAGGTTGAGGCACACATTCAGCCGTGTGTGCTCTATCACGGGATTCTCCAATTTCCTAAATGATATTTTTAATTTGCATGCATTAAGGTTCACTCATTTGTTTAGATTTATTTGGCTCTGCTGGGTCTTAGTTGTGACATGGTATGCGGGATCTTCGATCGTCCTTGCAGCATGTAACATCATTAATTACAGCATGTGAACTCTTAGTTGCAGCATGTGGAATCTAGTTCCCCAACTAGGGATTGAACCTAGGCCCCCTGCACTGGGAAAAGAAGCCTTAGCCACTGGACCACCAGGGAGGTCCCATGGTTCACTCTTTGTGCTCTCAAATTCCATGGGTTTTGATCAATGCCTGTGTCGTGCATCCACCATCTCAGGACCACACAGCGTAGTTTCCCACCCTCAGTCCCCACTCTCCCCTGCTTCATCTATTCGACCCTCCACCCTCTCCTTAAGCCCCTAGCAACCACTGATACGGATTGCAAGATACAGTTATGTTTAACTTTTTAAGAAACTGCTAAACTGCCCTCCAAAGTGACTGTACCATTTTGCTTTACCACCAGTAATACACAAGAGTTCCAGTACTCTGTCTCTTGTGCAGTCATCAGTACTGTCAATTTTCAGCATTGTGGCCATTCTAGTAGACGTGCAGTGGTACCTTATTGTCTAATTTGCATTACCCTACATGCAGGTCAGGAAGCAACAGTTAGAACTGGACATGGAACAACAGACTGGTTCCAAATAGGAAAAGGAGTACGTCAAGGCTGTATATTGTCACCCTGCTTGTTTAACTTATATGCAGACTACATCATGAGAAATGCTGGGCTGGAAGAAGCACAAGCTGGAATCAAGATAGCCGGGAGAAATATCAATAACCTCAGATATGCAGATGAGACCACCCTTATGGAAGAAAGTGAAGAAGAACTAAAAAGCCTCTTGATGAAAGTGAAAGAGGAGAGTGAAAAACTTGGCTTAAAGCTCAACATTCAGAAAACTAAGATCATGGAACCTGGTCCCATCACTTCATGGGAAATAAATGGGCAAACAGTGGAAACAGTGTCAGACTTTATTTTTATTTTGGGGGGCTCCAAAATCACTGCAGATGGTGATTGCAGCCATGAAATTAAAAGACACTTACTCCTTGGAAGAAAAGTTATGACCAACTGCATATTAAAAAGCAGAGACATTACATTGCCAACAAAGGTCCATCTAGTCAAAGCTATGGTTTTTCCAGTAGTTATGTATGGATTTGAGAGTTGGACTATAAAGAAGGCTGAGCACCGAAGAATTGATGCTTTTGTTTTTTTTTTTTTTTCTTTTTTTTTTTTTTTTATTATTTTTTTTTTCCAGTGGGTTTTGTCATACATTGATATGAATCAGCCATGGATTTACATGTATTCCCAATCCCAATCCCCCCTCCCACCTCCCTCTCCACCCGATTCCTCTGGGTCTTCCCAGTGCACCAGGCCCGAGCACTTGTCTCATGCATCCCACCTGGGCTGGTGATCTGTTTCACCATAGATAGTATACATGCTGTTCTTC